>NW_027478812.1:297732-501239 GCF_051014685.1 Ptiloglossa arizonensis | reverse complement strand
AACGTATAACCGTATAACGTATAACGTATAACGTATAACGTATAACGTATAACGTATAACGTATAACGTATAACGTATAACGTTTAACGTATAACGTATAACGTATAACGTATAAAGTATAACGTATAACGTATAACGTATAACGTATAACGTATAACGTACAACGTATGACGTATAACGTATAACGTATAACGTATAACGTATAACGTACAACGTATAACGTATAACCGTATAACGTATAACGCATAACGTATAACGTATAACCTATAACGTATAACGGATAACGTATAACGATATCGTATAAGGTATAACGTATAACGTATAACGTATAACGTATAATGTATAACGTATAACGCGTACGAAGAACGTATAACGAATAACGTATAACGTATAACGTATAACGTATACGTATAACTCTAACGTATAACGTATAGCGTATAACGTATAACGTACAACGTATAACGTATAACGTATAACGCATGACGTTATAACGCACAACGTATAACGTATAACGTACAACGTATGACGATATAACGTATATCCTATAACACATAACGTATATCCTATAACGCATAACGTATAGTGTATAACGCATAACGTATACCGTATTACGTATAACGTAAAACGTATAACGTATGACCTATAACGTATAACGTATAACGTAACGTATAACGTATTACGTATAGCGTATAACGTATACGTACGTATAGTAACGTATAACGTATAAGCGACGTATAACGTATAACGTACAACGTCATGACGTATAACGTATATCCTATAACACATACGTATATCAATAACGCAAACGTATAGCGTATAACGCATAACGTATACCGTATTACGTATAACGTATAACGTATGACGTATAACGTATAAAGTATACCTATTACGTATAACGTATAACGTATGACGTATAACGTATAACGTATAACGTATAACGTATAACGATAACGTATACGTATAACGTATTAACGTATACGTATAACGTATAACGTATAACGTATAACGTATAACGTATACGTACGTATAACGTATAACGTATAACGTATTAACGTATAACGTATAACGTATAACGTATAACGTATAAACGTATAACGTATAACGTATAACGTATAACGTATAACGTATAACGTATAACGTATAACGTATAACGTATAACGTAACGTATAACGTATAACGTATAACGTATAATAACGTATAACGTATAACGTATAACGTATAACGTATAACGTATAACGTATAACGTATAACGTATAACGTATAACGTATAACGTATAACGTATAAACGTATAACGTATAACGTATAACGTATAAAGTATACCGGATAACGTATAACGTATAACGTATAACGTATAACGTATAACGTATAACGTATAACGTATAACGTGTAACGTATAACGTATTAACGTATAACGTGTAACGAAGAACGTATAACGATTAACGTAAAAACGTATGACGTATTACATATTACGTACAACGAATAACGTTATAACGTATTACGTATAGCGTATAAACGTATAACGTATAGCGTATAACGTGCAACGTATAACGTATAACGTATAACGATGACGTATAACGCATAACGTATAACGTATAACGTACAACGTATGACGTATAACGTATATCCTATAACACATAAACGTATATCCAATAACGCAAAAACGTATAGCGTATAACGCATAACGTATACCGTATAAGTAGACGTATAACGTATAACGTATAACGTATAACGTATTACGTATAACGTATAACGTATAACGTATAACGTATAACGTATAACGTATAACGTATAACGTATAACGTATAACGTATAACGTATAGAACGTATAACGTATATCGGATAACGTATAACGTATAACGTATAACGTATAACGTATAACGTGTAACGTCTAACGTGTAACGTATAACGTATAACGTATAACGTGTAACGAAGAACGTATACCGTATAACGTATAACGTACAACGTATAACGTATAGCGTATAACGTATAACGTATAACGTATAACGTATAACGTATAACGTATAACGTATAACGTATAACGTATAACGTATAACGTATAACGTATAACGTATAACGTATAACGTATAACGTATAACGTATAACGTATAACGTATAACGTATAACGTATAACGTATAACGTATAACGTATAACGTATAACGTATAACGTATAACGTATAACGTATAACGTATAACGTATAACGTATAACGTATAACGTATAACGTATAACGTATAACGTATAACGTATGACGTGTAATGAAGAACGTATAACGAATATACGTATAACGTGTAACGAAGAACGTATAACGAATATACGTAAAACGTATAAAATATTACATATTACGTAGAACGTATAACGTGTATCGTATAACCTATGACGCATAACGTATAACGTATAACGTATAACGTGTAACGAAGAAAGTATAACGATTAACGAAGAAAGTATAACGATTAACGAAGAACGTATAACGAATATACGTAAAACGTATAAAATATTACATATTACGTAGAACGTATAACGTGTATCGTATAACCTGTGACGCATAACGTATTACGTATAACGTATAACGTGTAACGAAGAACGTATAACGATTAACGTAAAACGTATGACGTATTACATATTACGTACAACGTATAACGTATAACGTATAACGTATAACGTATAACGTATAACGTATAACGTATAACGTATAACGTATAACGTATAACGTATAACGTATAACGTATAACGTATAACGTTTAACGTATAACGTATAACGTATAACGTATAAAGTATAACGTATAACGTATAACGTATAAGGTATAACGTATAACGTACAACGTATGACGTATAACGTATAACGTATAACGTATAACGTATAACGTACAACGTATAACGTATAACGTATAACGTATAACGCATAACGTATAACGTATAACCTATAACGTATAACGGATAACGTATAACGAATATCGTATAAGGTATAACGTATAACGTATAACGTATAACGTATAACGTATAACGTATAACGCGTAACGAAGAACGTATAACGAATAACGTATAACGTATAACGTATAACGTATAACGTATAACGTCTAACGTATAACGTATAGCGTATAACGTATAACGTACAACGTATAACGTATAACGTATAACGCATGACGTATAACGCACAACGTATAACGTATAACGTACAACGTATGACGTATAACGTATATCCTATAACACATAACGTATATCCTATAACGCATAACGTATAGTGTATAACGCATAACGTATACCGTATTACGTATAACGTAAAACGTATAACGTATGACCTATAACGTATAACGTATAACGTATAACGTATAACGTATTACGTATAGCGTATAACGTATAACGTATAGCGTATAACGTACAACGTATAACGTATAACGTATAACGCATGACGTATAACGCATAACGTATAACGTATAACGTACAACGTATGACGTATAACGTATATCCTATAACACATAACGTATATCCAATAACGCAAAACGTATAGCGTATAACGCATAACGTATACCGTATTACGTATAACGTATAACGTATGACGTATAACGTATAAAGTATACCGTATTACGTATAACGTATAACGTATGACGTATAACGTATAACGTATAACGTATAACGTATAACGTATAACGTATAACGTATAACGTATAACGTATAACGTATAACGTATAACGTATAACGTATAACGTATTACGTATAGCGTATAACGTATAACGTATTATATAACGTATAACGTATAACGTATAACGTATAACGTATAACGTATAACGTATAACGTATAACGTATAACGTATAACGTATAACGTATAACGTATAACGTATAACGTATAACGTATAACGTATAACGTATAACGTATAACGTATAACGTATAACGTATAACGTATAACGTATAACGTATAACGTATAACGTATAACGTATAACGTATAACGTATAACGTATAACGTATAACGTATAACGTATAACGTATAACGTATAACGTATAACGTATAACGTATAACGAATAACGTATACCGGATAACGTATAACGTATAACGTATAACGTATAACGTATAACGTATAACGTATAACGTATAACGCGTAACGTATAACGTATAACGTATAACGTGTAACGAAGAACGTATAACGATTAACGTAAAACGTATGACGTATTACATATTACGTACAACGAATAACGTATAACGTATAACGTATAACGTATAACGTATAACGTGTAACGCATAACGTATAACGTATAACGTGTAACGAAGAACGTATAACGATTAACGTAAAACGTATGACGTATTACATATTACGTACAACGAATAACGTATAACGTATAACGTATAACGTATAACGTATAACGTGTAACGCATAACGTATAACGTATAACGTGTAACGAAGAACGTATAACGATTAACGTAAAACGTATTACATATTACGTATAACGTATAACGTGTATCGTATAACCTATGACGTATGACGTATAACGTATAACGCACAACGTAGAACGTATAACGTATAACGTATAACGTATAACGTATAACGTATAACGCATAACGTATAACGTATAACGTATAACGTATAACGTATAACGTATAACGTATAACGTATAACGTATAACGTATAACGTATAACGTATAGCGTATAACGTATAACGTATAACGTATAACGTATAACGTATAGCGTATAACGTATAACGTACAACGTATAACGTATAACGTGTAACGCATGACGTATAACGCATAACGTGTAACGTGTAACGTACAACGTATGACGTATAACGTATATCCTATAACACATAACGTATATCCAATAACGCATAACGCATGACGTATAACGCATAACGTATAACGTATAACGTACAACGTATGACGTATAACGTATATCCTATAACACATAACGTATATCCAATAACGCATAACGTATAGCGTATAACGCATAACGTATACCGTATTACGTATAACGTATAACGTATGACGTATAACGTATAACGTATAACGTATAACGTATAACGTATAACGTATAACGTATAACGTATAACGTATAACGTATAACGTATAACGTATAACGTATAACGTATAACGTATTACGTATAGCGTATAACGTATAACGTATTATATAACGTATAACGTATAACGTATAACGTATAACGTATAACGTATAACGTATAACGTATAACGTATAACGTATAACGTATAACGTATAAAGTATAACGTATAACGTATAACGTATAACGTATAACGTATAACGTATAACGTATAACGTATAACGTATAATGTATAACGTATATCGGATAACGTATAACGTATAACGTATAACGTATAACGTATAACGTATAACGTATAACGTATAACGTATAACGTATAACGTATAATGTATAACGTATAACGTATAACGTATAACGCATAACGTATAACGTATAACGTGTAACGAAGAACGTATAACGATTAACGTAAAACGTATGACGTATTACATATTACGTACAACGTATAACGTATCACGTATAACGTATAACGTATAACGTATAACGTATAACGTATAACGTATAACGTATAACGTGTAACGTATAACGTGTAACGTATAACGTATAACGTATAACGTGTAACGAAGAACGTATACCGTATAACGTATAACGTACAACGTATAACGTATAGCGCATAACGTATAACGTATAACGTATAACGTATAACGTATAACGTATAACGTATAACGTATAACGTATAACGTATAACGTATAACGTATAACGTATAACGCATAACGTATAACGTATAACGTATAACGTATAACGTATAACGTATAACGTATAACGTATAACGTATAACGTATAACGTATTACGTATAACGTATAACGTATAACGTATAACGTATAACGTATAACGTATAACGTATAACGTACAACGTATAACGTATAACGTATAACGTATAACGTATTACATATTACGTATAACGTAAAACGTGTATCGTATAACCTATGACGTATGACGTATAACGTATAACGCACAACGTATAACGTATAACGTATAACGTATAACGTATAACGTATAACGTATAACGTACAACGTATAACGTATAACGTATAACGTATAACGTATAACGTATAACGTATAACGTACAACGTATAACGTACAACGTATAACGTATAACGTATAACGTATAACGAATATACGTATAACGTGTAACGAAGAACGTATAACGAATATACGTAAAACGTATAAAATATTACATATTACGTAGAACGTATAACGTGTATCGTATAACCTATGACGCATAACGTATAACGTATAACGTATAACGTGTAACGAAGAAAGTATAACGATTAACGAAGAAAGTATAACGATTAACGAAGAACGTATAACGAATATACGTAAAACGTATAAAATATTACATATTACGTAGAACGTATAACGTGTATCGTATAACCTGTGACGCATAACGTATTACGTATAACGTATAACGTGTAACGAAGAACGTATAACGATTAACGTAAAACGTATGACGTATTACATATTACGTACAACGTATAACGTATAACGTATAACGTATAACGTATAACGTATAACGTATAACGTATAACGTATAACGTATAACGTATAACGTATAACGTATAACGTATAACGTATAACGTTTAACGTATAACGTATAACGTATAACGTATAAAGTATAACGTATAACGTATAACGTATAACGTATAACGTATAACGTACAACGTATGACGTATAACGTATAACGTATAACGTATAACGTATAACGTACAACGTATAACGTATAACGTATAACGTATAACGCATAACGTATAACGTATAACCTATAACGTATAACGGATAACGTATAACGAATATCGTATAAGGTATAACGTATAACGTATAACGTATAACGTATAACGTATAACGTATAACGCGTAACGAAGAACGTATAACGAATAACGTATAACGTATAACGTATAACGTATAACGTATAACGTCTAACGTATAACGTATAGCGTATAACGTATAACGTACAACGTATAACGTATAACGTATAACGCATGACGTATAACGCACAACGTATAACGTATAACGTACAACGTATGACGTATAACGTATATCCTATAACACATAACGTATATCCTATAACGCATAACGTATAGTGTATAACGCATAACGTATACCGTATTACGTATAACGTAAAACGTATAACGTATGACCTATAACGTATAACGTATAACGTATAACGTATAACGTATTACGTATAGCGTATAACGTATAACGTATAGCGTATAACGTACAACGTATAACGTATAACGTATAACGCATGACGTATAACGCATAACGTATAACGTATAACGTACAACGTATGACGTATAACGTATATCCTATAACACATAACGTATATCCAATAACGCAAAACGTATAGCGTATAACGCATAACGTATACCGTATTACGTATAACGTATAACGTATGACGTATAACGTATAAAGTATACCGTATTACGTATAACGTATAACGTATGACGTATAACGTATAACGTATAACGTATAACGTATAACGTATAACGTATAACGTATAACGTATAACGTATAACGTATAACGTATAACGTATAACGTATAACGTATTACGTATAGCGTATAACGTATAACGTATTATATAACGTATAACGTATAACGTATAACGTATAACGTATAACGTATAACGTATAACGTATAACGTATAACGTATAACGTATAACGTATAACGTATAACGTATAACGTATAACGTATAACGTATAACGTATAACGTATAACGTATAACGTATAACGTATAACGTATAACGTATAACGTATAACGTATAACGTATAACGTATAACGTATAACGTATAACGTATAACGTATAACGTATAACGTATAACGTATAACGTATAACGTATAACGTATAACGAATAACGTATACCGGATAACGTATAACGTATAACGTATAACGTATAACGTATAACGTATAACGTATAACGTATAACGCGTAACGTATAACGTATAACGTATAACGTGTAACGAAGAACGTATAACGATTAACGTAAAACGTATGACGTATTACATATTACGTACAACGAATAACGTATAACGTATAACGTATAACGTATAACGTATAACGTGTAACGCATAACGTATAACGTATAACGTGTAACGAAGAACGTATAACGATTAACGTAAAACGTATGACGTATTACATATTACGTACAACGAATAACGTATAACGTATAACGTATAACGTATAACGTATAACGTGTAACGCATAACGTATAACGTATAACGTGTAACGAAGAACGTATAACGATTAACGTAAAACGTATTACATATTACGTATAACGTATAACGTGTATCGTATAACCTATGACGTATGACGTATAACGTATAACGCACAACGTAGAACGTATAACGTATAACGTATAACGTATAACGTATAACGTATAACGCATAACGTATAACGTATAACGTATAACGTATAACGTATAAGGTATAACGTATAACGTATAACGTATAACGTATAACGTATAACGTATAACGTATAACGTATAACGTATATCGTATAACGTATAACATATAACGTATAACGTATAACGTATAACGTATAACGTATAACGTATAACGTATAACGTATAACGTATAACGTATAACGTATAACGTATAACGTATAACGTATAACGTATAACGTATAACGTATAACGTATAACGTATAACGTATAACGTATAACGTATAACGTATAACGTATAACGTATAGCGTATAACGTATAACGTATAACGTATAACGTATAACGTATAGCGTATAACGTATAACGTACAACGTATAACGTATAACGTGTAACGCATGACGTATAACGCATAACGTATAACGTGTAACGTACAACGTATGACGTATAACGTATATCCTATAACACATAACGTATATCCAATAACGCATAACGCATGACGTATAACGCATAACGTATAACGTATAACGTACAACGTATGACGTATAACGTATATCCTATAACACATAACGTATATCCAATAACGCATAACGTATAGCGTATAACGCATAACGTATACCGTATTACGTATAACGTATAACGTATGACGTATAACGTATAACGTATAACGTATAACGTATAACGTATAACGTATAACGTATAACGTATAACGTATAACGTATAACGTATAACGTATAACGTATAACGTATAACGTATTACGTATAGCGTATAACGTATAACGTATTATATAACGTATAACGTATAACGTATAACGTATAACGTATAACGTATAACGTATAACGTATAACGTATAACGTATAACGTATAACGTATAAAGTATAACGTATAACGTATAACGTATAACGTATAACGTATAACGTATAACGTATAACGTATAACGTATAATGTATAACGTATATCGGATAACGTATAACGTATAACGTATAACGTATAACGTATAACGTATAACGTATAACGTATAACGTATAACGTATAACGTATAATGTATAACGTATAACGTATAACGTATAACGCATAACGTATAACGTATAACGTGTAACGAAGAACGTATAACGATTAACGTAAAACGTATGACGTATTACATATTACGTACAACGTATAACGTATCACGTATAACGTATAACGTATAACGTATAACGTATAACGTATAACGTATAACGTATAACGTGTAACGTATAACGTGTAACGTATAACGTATAACGTATAACGTGTAACGAAGAACGTATACCGTATAACGTATAACGTACAACGTATAACGTATAGCGCATAACGTATAACGTATAACGTATAACGTATAACGTATAACGTATAACGTATAACGTATAACGTATAACGTATAACGTATAACGCATAACGTATAACGTATAACGTATAACGTATAACGTATAACGTATAACGTATAACGTATAACGTATAACGTATAACGTATTACGTATAACGTATAACGTATAACGTATAACGTATAACGTATAACGTATAACGTATAACGTACAACGTATAACGTATAACGTATAACGTATAACGTATTACATATTACGTATAACGTAAAACGTGTATCGTATAACCTATGACGTATGACGTATAACGTATAACGCACAACGTATAACGTATAACGTATAACGTATAACGTATAACGTATAACGTATAACGTACAACGTATAACGTATAACGTATAACGTATAACGTATAACGTATAACGTATAACGTACAACGTATAACGTACAACGTATAACGTATAACGTATAACGTATAACGAATATACGTATAACGTGTAACGAAGAACGTATAACGAATATACGTAAAACGTATAAAATATTACATATTACGTAGAACGTATAACGTGTATCGTATAACCTATGACGCATAACGTATAACGTATAACGTATAACGTGTAACGAAGAAAGTGTAACGATTAACGAAGAACGTATAACGAATATACGTAAAACGTATAAAATATTACATATTACGTAGAACGTATAACGTGTATCGTATAACCTGTGACGCATAACGTATTACGTATAACGTATAACGTGTAACGAAGAACGTATAACGATTAACGTAAAACGTATGACGTATTACATATTACGTACAACGTATAACGTATAACGTATAACGTATAACGTATAACGTATAACGTATAACGTATAACGTATAACGTATAACGTATAACGAATAACGTATAACGTATAACGTATAACGTATAACGTATAACGTATAACGTTTAACGTATAACGTATAACGTATAACGTATAAAGTATAACGTATAACGTATAACGTATAACGTATAACGTATAACGTACAACGTATGACGTATAACGTATAACGTATAACGTATAACGTATAACGTACAACGTATAACGTATAACGTATAACGTATAACGCATAACGTATAACGTATAACCTATAACGTATAACGGATAACGTATAACGAATATCGTATAAGGTATAACGTATAACGTATAACGTATAACGTATAACGTATAACGTATAACGCGTAACGAAGAACGTATAACGAATAACGTATAACGTATAACGTATAACGTATAACGTATAACGTCTAACGTATAACGTATAGCGTATAACGTATAACGTACAACGTATAACGTATAACGTATAACGCATGACGTATAACGCACAACGTATAACGTATAACGTACAACGTATGACGTATAACGTATATCCTATAACACATAACGTATATCCTATAACGCATAACGTATAGTGTATAACGCATAACGTATACCGTATTACGTATAACGTAAAACGTATAACGTATGACCTATAACGTATAACGTATAACGTATAACGTATAACGTATTACGTATAGCGTATAACGTATAACGTATAGCGTATAACGTACAACGTATAACGTATAACGTATAACGCATGACGTATAACGCATAACGTATAACGTATAACGTACAACGTATGACGTATAACGTATATCCTATAACACATAACGTATATCCAATAACGCAAAACGTATAGCGTATAACGCATAACGTATACCGTATTACGTATAACGTATAACGTATGACGTATAACGTATAAAGTATACCGTATTACGTATAACGTATAACGTATGACGTATAACGTATAACGTATAACGTATAACGTATAACGTATAACGTATAACGTATAACGTATAACGTATAACGTATAACGTATAACGTATAACGTATAACGTATTACGTATAGCGTATAACGTATAACGTATTATATAACGTATAACGTATAACGTATAACGTATAACGTATAACGTATAACGTATAACGTATAACGTATAACGTATAACGTATAACGTATAACGTATAACGTATAACGTATAACGTATAACGTATAACGTATAACGTATAACGTATAACGTATAACGTATAACGTATAACGTATAACGTATAACGTATAACGTATAACGTATAACGTATAAGGTATAACGTATAACGTATAACGTATAACGTATAACGTATAACGTATAACGTATATCGTATAACGTCTAACATATAACGTATAACGTATAACGTATAACGTATAACGTATAACGTATAACGTATAACGTATAACGTATAACGTATAACGTATAACGTATAACGTATAACGTATAACGTATAACGTATAACGTATAACGTATAACGTATAACGTATAACGTATAGCGTATAACGTATAACGTATAACGTATAACGTATAACGTATAGCGTATAACGTATAACGTACAACGTATAACGTATAACGTATAACGCATGACGTATAACGCATAACCTATAACGTATAACGTACAACGTATGACGTATAACGTATATCCTATAACACATAACGTATATCCAATAACGCATAACGTATAGCGTATAACGCATAACGTATACCGTATTACGTATAACGTATAACGTATGACGTATAACGTATAACGTATAACGTGTAACGAAGAACGTATACCGTATAACGTATAACGTACAACGTATAACGTATAGCGCATAACGTATAACGTATAACGTATAACGTATAACGTATAACGTATAACGTATAACGTATAACGTATAACGTATAACGTATAACGTATAACGTATAACGTATAACGTACAACGTATAACGTATAGCGCATAACGTATAACGTATAACGTATAACGTATAACGTATAACGTATAACGTATAACGTATAACGTATAACGTATAACGTATAACGTATAACGTATAACGTATAGCACATAACGTATAACGTATAACGTATAACGTATAACGTATAACGTATAACGTATAACGTATAACGTATAACGTATAACGTATAACGTATAACGTATAACGTATAACGTATAACGTATAACGTATAACGTATAACGTATAACGTATAACGTATAACGTATAACGTATAACGTATAACGTATAACGTATAACGTATAACGTATAACGTATTACGTATAACGTATAACGTATAACGTATAACGTATAACGTATAACGTACAACGTATAACGTATAACGTATAACGTATAACGTACAACGTATAACGTACAACGTATAACGTATAACGTATAACGTATAACGTATAACGTATAACGTATAACGTATAACGTATAACGTATAACGTATAACGTATAACGTATAACGTATTACGTATAGCGTATAACGTATAGCGTATAACGTATAACGTATAACGTATAACGTATAACGTATAACGTATAACGTATAACGTATAACGTATAACGTATAACGTATAACGTATAACGTATAACGTATAACGTATAACGTATAACGTACAACGTATAACGTATAGCGCATAACGTATAACGTATAACGTATAACGTATAACGTATAACGTATAACGTATAACGTATAACGTATAACGTATAACGTATAACGTATAACGTATAACGTATAACGTATAACGTATAACGTATAACGTATAACGATTAACGTAAAACGTATGACGTATTACATATTACGTACAACGTATAACGTATAACGTATAACGTATAACGTATAACGTATAACGTATAACGTATAACGTATAACGTATAACGTATAACGTAAAACGTATAACGTATTACATATTACGTATAACGTATAACGTGTATCGTATAACCTATGACGTATGACGTATAACGTATAACGCACAACGTATAACGTATAACGTATAACGTATAACGTATAACGTATAACGTATAACGTATAACGTATAACGTATAACGTATAACGTATAACGTATAACGTATAACGTATAACGTATAACGTATAACGTATAACGTATAACGTATAACGTATAACGTATAACGTATAACGTATAACGTATAACGTATAACGTATAACGTATTACGTATAACGTATAACGTATAACGTATAACGTATAACGTACAACGTATAACGTATAACGTATAACGTATGACGTATAACGTATAACGTACAACGTATAACGTACAACGTATAACATATAACGTATAACGTATAACGTATAACGTATAACGTATAACGTATAACGTATAACGTATAACGTATTACGTATAACGTATAACGTATAACGTATAACGTATAACGTATAACGTACAACGTATAACGTATAACGTATAACGTATAACGTATAACGTATAACGTACAACGTATAACGTACAACGTATAACGTATAACGTATAACGTATAACGTATAACGTATAACGTATAACGTATAACGTATAACGTATAACGTATAACGTATAACGTATAACGTATTACGTATAGCGTATAACGTATAACGTATAACGTATAACGTATAACGTATAACGTATAACGTATAACGTATAACGTATAACGTATAACGTATAACGTATAACGTATAACGTATAACGTACAACGTATAACGTATAGCGCATAACGTATAACGTATAACGTATAACGTATAACGTATAACGTATAACGTATAACGTATAACGTATAACGTATAACGTATAACGTATAACGTATAACGTATAACGTATAACGTATAACGTATAACGATTAACGTAAAACGTATGACGTATTACATATTACGTACAACGTATAACGTATAACGTATAACGTATAACGTATAACGTATAACGTATAACGTATAACGTATAACGTATAACGTATAACGTAAAACGTATAACGTATTACATATTACGTATAACGTATAACGTGTATCGTATAACCTATGACGTATGACGTATAACGTATAACGCACAACGTATAACGTATAACGTATAACGTATAACGTATAACGTATAACGTATAACGTATAACGTATAACTTATAACGTATAACGTATAACGTATAACGTATAACGTATAACGTATAACGTATAACGTATAACGTATAACGTATAACGTATAACGTATAACGTATAACGTATAACGTATAACGTGTAACGTATAACGTATTACGTATAACGTATAACGTATAACGTATAACGAATAACGTATAACGTACAACGTATAACGTATAACGTATAACGTATAACGTATAACGTATAACGTACAACGTATAACGTACAACGTATAACATATAACGTATAACGTATAACGTATAACGTATAACGTATAACGTATAACGTATAACGTATAACGTATAACGTATAACGTATAACGTATAACGTATTACGTATAGCGTATAACGTATAACGTATAACGTATAACGTATAACGTATAACGTATAACGTATAACGTATAACGTATAACGTACAACGTATAACGTATAACGTATAACGTATAACGCATAACGTATAACCTATAACCTATAACGTATAACGGATAACGTATAACGTATAACGTATATCGTATAAGGTATAACGTATAACGTATAACGTATAACGTATAACGTATAACGCGTAACGAAGAACGTATAACGAATAACGTAAAACGTATAACGTATTACATATTAGGTATAACGTATAACGTGTATCGTATAACCTATGACGTATGACGTATAACGTATAACGCACAACGTATAACGTATAACGTATAACGTATAACGTATAACGTATAACGTATAACGTATAACGTATAACGTATAACGTATAACGTATAACGTGTAACGTGTAACGTATAACGTGTAACGTATAACGTACAACGTATAACGTCTAACGAAGAACGTATACCGTATAACGTATAACGTACAACGTATAACGTATAGCGTATAACGTATAACGTATAACGTATAACGTATAACGTATAACGTATAACGTATAACGTATAACGTATAACGTATAACGTATAACGTATAACGTATAACGTATAACGTATAACGTATAACGTATAACGTATTACGTATAACGTATAACGTATAACGTATAACGTATAACGTATAACGTACAACGTATAACGTATAACGTATAACGTATAACGTATAACGTATAACGTACAACGTATAACGTACAACGTATAACGTATAACGTATAACGTATAACGTATAACGTATAACGTATAACGTATAACGTATAACGTATAACGTATAACGTATAACGTATAACGTATTACGTATAGCGTATAACGTATAACGTATAACGTATAACGTATAACGTATAACGTATAACGTATAACGTATAACGTACAACGTATAACGTATAACGTATAACGTATAACGCATAACGTATAACGTATAACCGATAACGTATAACGCGTAACGAAGAACGTATATCGTATAAGGTATAACGTATAACGTATAACGTATAACGTATAACGTATAACGCGTAACGAAGAACGTGTATCGTATAACCTATGACGTATGACGTATAACGTATAACGCACAACGTATAACGTATAACGTATAACGTATAACGTATAACGTATAACGTATAACGTATAACGTATAACGATTAACGTAAAACGTATAACGTATAACGTATAACGTATAACGTATAACGTATAACGTATAACGTATAACCTATAACGTATAACGTATAACGTATAACGTATAACGTATATCGGATAACGTATAACGTATAACGTATAACGTATAACGTATAACGTATAACGTATAACGTATAACGTATAACGTATAACGTATAACGCATAACGTATAACGTATAACGTGTAACGAACAACGTATAACGATTAACGTAAAACGTATGACGTATTACATATTACGTACAACGTATAACGTATAACGTATAACGTATAACGTATAACGTATAACGTATAACGTATAACGTATTACGTATAGCGTATAACGTATAACGTATTATATAACGTATAACGTATAACGTATAACGTATAACGTATAACGTACAACGTATAACGTACAACGTATAACGTATAACGTATAACGTATAACGTATAACGTATAACGTATAACGTATAACGTATAACGTATAACGTATAACGTATTACGTATAGCGTATAACGTATAACGTATTATATAACGTATAACGTATAACGCATAACGTATAACCTATAACCTATAACGTATAACGGATAACGTATAACGTATAACGTATATCGTATAAGGTATAACGTATAACGTATAACGTATAACGTATAACGTATAACGCGTAACGAAGAACGTATAACGAATAACGTAAAACGTATAACGTATTACATATTACGTATAACGTATAACGTGTATCGTATAACCTATGACGTATGACGTATAACGTATAACGCACAACGTATAACGTATAACGTATAACGTATAACGTATAACGTATAACGTATAACGTATAACGTATAACGTATAACGTATAACGTATAACGTGTAACGTATAACGTGTAACGTATAACGTATAACGTATAACGTGTAACGAAGAACGTATACCGTATAACGTATAACGTACAACGTATAACGTATAGCGTATAACGTATAACGTATAACGTATAACGTATAACGTATAACGTATAACGTATAACGTATAACGTATAACGTATAACGTATAACGTATAACGTATAACGTATAACGTATAACGTATAACGTATAACGTATAACGTATAACGTATAACGTATAACGTATAACGTATAACGTATAACGTATAACGTATAACGTATAACGTATAACGTACAACGTATAACGTACAACGTATAACGTATAACGTATAACGTATAACGTATAACGTATAACGTATAACGTATAACGTATAACGTATAACGTATTACGTATAGCGTATAACGTATAACGTATAACGTATAACGTATAACGTATAACGTATAACGTATAACGTATAACGTACAACGTATAACGTATAACGTATAACGTATAACGCATAACGTATAACCTATAACCTATAACGTATAACGGATAACGTATAACGTATAACGTATATCGTATAAGGTATAACGTATAACGTATAACGTATAACGTATAACGTATATCGTATAAGGTATAACGTATAACGTATAACGTATAACGTATAACGTATAACGCGTAACGAAGAACGTATAACGAATAACGTAAAACGTATAACGTATTACATATTAGGTATAACGTATAACGTGTATCGTATAACCTATGACGTATGACGTATAACGTATAACGCACAACGTATAACGTATAACGTATAACGTATAACGTATAACGTATAGCGTATAACGTATAACGTATAACGTATAACGCACAACGTATAACGTATAACGTATAACGTATAACGTATAACGTATAACGTATAACGTATAACGTATAACGTATAACGTATAACGTATAACGTATAACGTATAACGTATAACGTATAACGTATAACGTATAACGTATAACGTATAACGTATAACGTATAACGTATAACGTATAACGTATAACGTATAACGTATTACGTATAACGTATAACGTATAACGTATAACGTATAACGTATAACGTACAACGTATAACGTATAACGTATAACGTATAACGTATAACGTATAACGTACAACGTATAACGTACAACGTATAACGTATAACGTATAACGTATAACGTATAACGTATAACGTATAACGTATAACGTATAACGTATAACGTATAACGTATAACGTATAACGTATTACGTATAGCGTATAACGTATAACGTATAACGTATAACGTATAACGTATAACGTATAACGTATAACGTATAACGTATAACGTATAACGTATAACGTATAACGTATAACGTATAACGTATAACGTATAACGTATAACGTATAACGTATAACGTATAACGTATAACGTACAACGTATAACGTATAGCGCATAACGTATAACGTATAACGTATAACGTATAACGTATAACGTATAACGTATAACGTATAACGTATAACGTATAACGTATAACGTATAACGTATAACGTATAACGTATAACGTATAACGTATAACGATTAACGTAAAACGTATGACGTATTACATATTACGTACAACGTATAACGTATAACGTATAACGTATAACGTATAACGTATAACGTATAACATATAACGTATAACGTATAACGTAAAACGTATAACGTATTACATATTACGTATAACGTATAACGTGTATCGTATAACCTATGACGTATGACGTATAACGTATAACGCACAACGTATAACGTATAACGTATAACGTATAACGTATAACGTATAACGTATATCGTATAACGTATAACGTATAACGTATAACGTATAACGTATAACGTATAACGTATAACGTATAACGTATAACGTATAACGTATAACGTATAACGTATAACGTATAACGTATAACGTATAACGTATAACGTATAACGTATAACGTATTACGTATAACGTATGACGTATAACGTATAACGTACAACGTATAACGTACAACGTATAACATATAACGTATAACGTATAACGTATAACGTATAACGTATAACGTATAACGTATAACGTATAACGTATAACGTATAACGTATAACGTATAACGTATTACGTATAACGTATAACGTATAACGTATAACGTATAACGTATAACGTACAACGTATAACGTATAACGTATAACGTATGACGTATAACGTATAACGTACAACGTATAACGTACAACGTATAACATATAACGTATAACGTATAACGTATAACGTATAACGTATAACGTATAACGTATAACGTATAACGTATAACGTATTACGTATAACGTATAACGTATAACGTATAACGTATAACGTATAACGTACAACGTATAACGTATAACGTATAACGTATAACGTATAACGTATAACGTACAACGTAGAACGTACAACGTATAACGTATAACGTATAACGTATAACGTATAACGTATAACGTATAACGTATAACGTATAACGTATAACGTATAACGTATAACGTATAACGTATTACGTATAGCGTATAACGTATAACGTATAACGTATAACGTATAACGTATAACGTATAACGTATAACGTATAACGTATAACGTATAACGTATAACGTATAACGTATAACGTATAACGTATAACGTACAACGTATAACGTATAGCGCATAACGTATAACGTATAACGTATAACGTATAACGTATAACGTATAACGTATAACGTATAACGTATAACGTATAACGTATAACGTATAACGTATAACGTATAACGTATAACGTATAACGTATAACGTATAACGATTAACGTAAAACGTATGACGTATTACATATTACGTACAACGTATAACGTATAACGTATAACGTATAACGTATAACGTATAACGTATAACGTATAACGTATAACGTATAACGTAAAACGTATAACGTATTACATATTACGTATAACGTATAACGTGTATCGTATAACCTATGACGTATGACGTATAACGTATAACGCACAACGTATAACGTATAACGTATAACGTATAACGTATAACGTATAACGTATAACGTATAACGTATAACGTATAACGTATAACGTATAACGTATAACGTATAACGTATAACGTATAACGTATAACGTATAACGTATAACGTATAACGTATAACGTATAACGTATAACGTATAACGTATAACGTATAACGTATAACGTGTAACGTATAACGTATTACGTATAACGTATAACGTATAACGTATAACGTATAACGTATAACGTACAACGTATAACGTATAACGTATAACGTATAACGTATAACGTATAACGTACAACGTATAACGTACAACGTATAACATATAACGTATAACGTATAACGTATAACGTATAACGTATAACGTATAACGTATAACGTATAACGCGTAACGAAGAACGTATAACGAATAGCGTAAAACGTATAACGTATTACATATTACGTATAACGTATAAAGTGTATCGTATAACCTATGACGTATGACGTATAACGTATAACGCACAACGTATAACGTATAACGTATAACGTATAACGTATAACGTATAACGTATAACGCATAACGTATAACCTATAACCTATAACGTATAACGGATAACGTATAACGTATAACGTATATCGTATAAGGTATAACGTATAACGTATAACGTATAACGTATAACGTATAACGCGTAACGAAGAACGTATAACGAATAACGTAAAACGTATAACGTATTACATATTAGGTATAACGTATAACGTGTATCGTATAACCTATGACGTATGACGTATAACGTATAACGCACAACGTATAACGTATAACGTATAACGTATAACGTATAACGTACAACGTATAACGTACAACGTATAACGTATAACGTATAACGTATAACGTATAACGTATAACGTATAACGTATAACGTATAACGTATAACGTATAACGTATAACGTATAACGTATTACGTATAGCGTATAACGTATAACGTATAACGTATAACGTATAACGTATAACGTATAACGTATAACGTATAACGTATAACGTATAACGTATAACGTATAACGTATAACGTATAACGTATAACGTATAACGTACAACGTATAACGTATAGCGCATAACGTATAACGTATAACGTATAACGTATAACGTATAACGTATAACGTATAACGTATAACGTATAACGTATAACGTATAACGTATAACGTATAACGTATAACGTATAACGTATAACGTATAACGATTAACGTAAAACGTATGACGTATTACATATTACGTACAACGTATAACGTATAACGTATAACGTATAACGTATAACGTATAACGTATAACATATAACGTATAACGTATAACGTAAAACGTATAACGTATTACATATTACGTATAACGTATAACGTGTATCGTATAACCTATGACGTATGACGTATAACGTATAACGCACAACGTATAACGTATAACGTATAACGTATAACGTATAACGTATAACGTATATCGTATAACGTATAACGTATAACGTATAACGTATAACGTATAACGTATAACGTATAACGTATAACGTATAACGTATAACGTATAACGTATAACGTATAACGTATAACGTATAACGTATAACGTATAACGTATAACGTATAACGTATAACGTATTACGTATAACGTATGACGTATAACGTATAACGTACAACGTATAACGTACAACGTATAACATATAACGTATAACGTATAACGTACAACGTATAACGTATAACGTATAACGTATAACGTATAACGTATAACGTATAACGTATAACGTATAACGTATTACGTATAACGTATAACGTATAACGTATAACGTATAACGTATAACGTACAACGTATAACGTATAACGTATAACGTATGACGTATAACGTATAACGTACAACGTATAACGTACAACGTATAACATATAACGTATAACGTATAACGTATAACGTATAACGTATAACGTATAACGTATAACGTATAACGTATAACGTATTACGTATAACGTATAACGTATAACGTATAACGTATAACGTATAACGTACAACGTATAACGTATAACGTATAACGTATAACGTATAACGTATAACGTACAACGTAGAACGTACAACGTATAACGTATAACGTATAACGTATAACGTATAACGTATAACGTATAACGTATAACGTATAACGTATAACGTATAACGTATAACGTATAACGTATTACGTATAGCGTATAACGTATAACGTATAACGTATAACGTATAACGTATAACGTATAACGTATAACGTATAACGTATAACGTATAACGTATAACGTATAACGTATAACGTATAACGTATAACGTACAACGTATAACGTATAGCGCATAACGTATAACGTATAACGTATAACGTATAACGTATAACGTATAACGTATAACGTATAACGTATAACGTATAACGTATAACGTATAACGTATAACGTATAACGTATAACGTATAACGTATAACGTATAACGATTAACGTAAAACGTATGACGTATTACATATTACGTACAACGTATAACGTATAACGTATAACGTATAACGTATAACGTATAACGTATAACGTATAACGTATAACGTATAACGTAAAACGTATAACGTATTACATATTACGTATAACGTATAACGTGTATCGTATAACCTATGACGTATGACGTATAACGTATAACGCACAACGTATAACGTATAACGTATAACGTATAACGTATAACGTATAACGTATAACGTATAACGTATAACGTATAACGTATAACGTATAACGTATAACGTATAACGTATAACGTATAACGTATAACGTATAACGTATAACGTATAACGTATAACGTATAACGTATAACGTATAACGTATAACGTATAACGTATAACGTGTAACGTATAACGTATTACGTATAACGTATAACGTATAACGTATAACGTATAACGTATAACGTACAACGTATAACGTATAACGTATAACGTATAACGTATAACGTATAACGTACAACGTATAACGTACAACGTATAACATATAACGTATAACGTATAACGTATAACGTATAACGTATAACGTATAACGTATAACGTATAACGCGTAACGAAGAACGTATAACGAATAGCGTAAAACGTATAACGTATTACATATTACGTATAACGTATAAAGTGTATCGTATAACCTATGACGTATGACGTATAACGTATAACGCACAACGTATAACGTATAACGTATAACGTATAACGTATAACGTATAACGTATAACGCATAACGTATAACCTATAACCTATAACGTATAACGGATAACGTATAACGTATAACGTATATCGTATAAGGTATAACGTATAACGTATAACGTATAACGTATAACGTATAACGCGTAACGAAGAACGTATAACGAATAACGTAAAACGTATAACGTATTACATATTAGGTATAACGTATAACGTGTATCGTATAACCTATGACGTATGACGTATAACGTATAACGCACAACGTATAACGTATAACGTATAACGTATAACGTATAACGTATAACGTATAACGTATAACGTATAACGTATAACGTATAACGTATAACGTGTAACGTGTAACGTATAACGTGTAACGTATAACGTATAACGTATAACGTCTAACGAAGAACGTATACCGTATAACGTATAACGTACAACGTATAACGTATAGCGTATAACGTATAACGTATAACGTATAACGTATAACGTATAACGTATAACGTATAACGTATAACGTATAACGTATAACGTATAACGTATAACGTATAACGTATAACGTATAACGTATTACGTATAACGTATAACGTATAACGTATAACGTATAACGTATAACGTACAACGTATAACGTATAACGTATAACGTATAACGTATAACGTATAACGTACAACGTATAACGTACAACGTATAACGTATAACGTATAACGTATAACGTATAACGTATAACGTATAACGTATAACGTATAACGTATAACGTATAACGTATAACGTATAACGTATTACGTATAGCGTATAACGTATAACGTATAACGTATAACGTATAACGTATAACGTATAACGTATAACGTATAACGTATAACGTACAACGTATAACGTATAACGTATAACGTATAACGCATAACGTATAACGTATAACCGATAACGTATAACGGATAACGTATAACGTATATCGTATAAGGTATAACGTATAACGTATAACGTATAACGTATAACGTATAACGCGTAACGAAGAACGTGTATCGTATAACCTATGACGTATGACGTATAACGTATAACGCACAACGTATAACGTATAACGTATAACGTATAACGTATAACGTATAACGTATAACGTATAACGTATAACGATTAACGTAAAACGTATGACGTATTACATATTACGTATAACGTACAACGTATAACGTATAACGTACAACGTATAACGCATAACGTATAACGTATAACCTATAACGTATAACGGATAACGTATAACGTATATCGTATAAGGTATAACGTATAACGTATAACGTATAACGTATAACGTATAACGCGTAACGAAGAACGTATAACGAATAGCGTAAAACGTATAACGTATTACATATTACGTATAACGTATAAAGTGTATCGTATAACCTATGACGTATGACGTATAACGTATAACGCACAACGTATAACGTATAACGTATAACGTATAACGTATAACGTATAACGTATAACGTATAACGTATAACGTATAACGTATATCGTATAACGTATAACATATAACGTATAACGTATAACGTATAACGTATAACGTATAACGTATAACGCATAACGTATAACGTATAACGTATAACGTATAGCGTATAACGTATAACGTATAACGTATAACGTACAACGTATAACGTATAACGTATAACGTACAACGTATAACGCATAACGTATAACGCATGACGTATAACGCATAACGTATAACGTATAACGTACAACGTATGACGTATAACGTATATCCTATAACACATAACGTATATCCAATAACGCATAACGTATAGCGTATAACGCATAACGTATACCGTATTGCGTATAACGTATAACGTATGACGTATAACGTATAACGTATAACGTATAACGTATAACGTATAACGTACAACGAATAACGTATAACGTATAACGTATAACGTATTACGTATAGCGTATAACGTATAACGTATTATATAACGTATAACGTATAACGTATAACGTATAACGTATAAAGTATAACGTATAACGTATAACGTATAACGTATAACGTATAACGTATAACGTATAACGTATAACGTATAACGTATAACGTATAACGTATAACGTATAACGTATAACGTATAACGTATAACGTATAACGTATAACGTATAACCTATAACGTATAACGTATAACGTATAACGTATAACGTATATCGGATAACGTATAACGTATAACGTATAACGTATAACGTATAACGTATAACGTATAACGTATAACGTATAACGTATAACGTATAACGCATAACGTATAACGTATAACGTGTAACGAAGAACGTATAACGATTAACGTAAAACGTATGACGTATTACATATTACGTACAACGTATAACGTATAACGTATAACGTATAACGTATAACGTATAACGTATAACGTATAACGTATTACGTATAGCGTATAACGTATAACGTATTATATAACGTATAACGTATAACGTATAACGTATAACGTATAACGTACAACGTATAACGTACAACGTATAACGTATAACGTATAACGTATAACGTATAACGTATAACGTATAACGTATAACGTATAACGTATAACGTATAACGTATTACGTATAGCGTATAACGTATAACGTATTATATAACGTATAACGTATAACGCATAACGTATAACCTATAACCTATAACGTATAACGGATAACGTATAACGTATAACGTATATCGTATAAGGTATAACGTATAACGTATAACGTATAACGTATAACGTATAACGCGTAACGAAGAACGTATAACGAATAACGTAAAACGTATAACGTATTACATATTACGTATAACGTATAACGTGTATCGTATAACCTATGACGTATGACGTATAACGTATAACGCACAACGTATAACGTATAACGTATAACGTATAACGTATAACGTATAACGTATAACGTATAACGTATAACGTATAACGTATAACGTATAACGTATAACGTATAACGTGTAACGTATAACGTGTAACGTATAACGTATAACGTATAACGTGTAACGAAGAACGTATACCGTATAACGTATAACGTACAACGTATAACGTATAGCGTATAACGTATAACGTATAACGTATAACGTATAACGTATAACGTATAACGTATAACGTATAACGTATAACGTATAACGTATAACGTATAACGTATAACGTATAACGTATAACGTATAACGTATAACGTATAACGTATAACGTATAACGTATAACGTATAACGTATAACGTATAACGTATAACGTATAACGTATAACGTATAACGTATAACGTATAACGTACAACGTATAACGTACAACGTATAACGTATAACGTATAACGTATAACGTATAACGTATAACGTATAACGTATAACGTATAACGTATAACGTATTACGTATAGCGTATAACGTATAACGTATAACATATAACGTATAACGTATAACGTATAACGTATAACGTATAACGTATAACGTACAACGTATAACGTATAACGTATAACGTATAACGCATAACGTATAACCTATAACCTATAACGTATAACGGATAACGTATAACGTATAACGTATATCGTATAAGGTATAACGTATAACGTATAACGTATAACGTATAACGTATATCGTATAAGGTATAACGTATAACGTATAACGTATAACGTATAACGTATAACGCGTAACGAAGAACGTATAACGAATAACGTAAAACGTATAACGTATTACATATTAGGTATAACGTATAACGTGTATCGTATAACCTATGACGTATGACGTATAACGTATAACGCACAACGTATAACGTATAACGTATAACGTATAACGTATAACGTATAACGTATAACGTATAACGTATAACGTATAACGTATAACGTATAACGTATAACGTGTAACGTATAACGTGTAACGTATAACGTATAACGTATAACGTCTAACGAAGAACGTATACCGTATAACGTATAACGTACAACGTATAACGTATAGCGTATAACGTATAACGTATAACGTATAACGTATAACGTATAACGTATAACGTATAACGTATAACGTATAACGTATAACGTATAACGTATAACGTATAACGTATAACGTATAACGTATAACGTATAACGTATAACGTATAACGTATAACGTATAACGTATTACGTATAGCGTATAACGTATAACGTATAACGTATAACGTATAACGTATAACGTACAACGTATAACGTATAACGTACAACGTATAACGTACAACGTATAACGTATAACGTATAACGTATAACGTATAACGTATAACGTATAACGTATAACGTATAACGTATAACGTGTAACGTATAACGTGTAACGTATAACGTATAACGTATAACGTCTAACGAAGAACGTATACCGTATAACGTATAACGTACAACGTATAACGTATAGCGTATAACGTATAACGTATAACGTATAACATATAACGTATAACGTATAACGTATAACGTATAACGTATAACGTATAACGTATAACGTATTACGTATAGCGTATAACGTATAACGTATTATATAACGTATAACGTATAACGTATAACGTATAACGTATAACGTACAACGTATAACGTACAACGTATAACGTGTAACGTACAACGTATAACGTACAACGTATAACGTATAACGTATAACGTATAACGTATAACGTATAACGTATAACGTATAACGTATAACGTATAACGTATAACGTATAACGTATAACGTATTACGTATAGCGTATAACGTATAACGTATAACGTATAACGTATAACGTATAACGTACAACGTATAACGTACAACGTATAACGTATAACGTATAACGTATAACGTATAACGTATAACGTATAACGTATAACGTATAACGTATAACGTATAACGTATTACGTATAGCGTATAACGTATAACGTATAACGTATAACGTATAACGTATAACGTATAACGTATAACGTATAACGTATAACGTACAACGTATAACGTATAACGTATAACGTATAACGCATAACGTATAACCTATAACCTATAACGTATAACGGATAACGTATAACGTATAACGTATATCGTATAAGGTATAACGTATAACGTATAACGTATAACGTATAACGTATAACGTATATCGTATAAGGTATAACGTATAACGTATAACGTATAACGTATAACGTATAACGCGTAACGAAGAACGTATAACGAATAACGTAAAACGTATAACGTATTACATATTAGGTATAACGTATAACGTGTATCGTATAACCTATGACGTATGACGTATAACGTATAACGCACAACGTATAACGTATAACGTATAACGTATAACGTATAACGTATAACGTATAACGTATAACGTATAACGTATAACGTATAACGTATAACGTATAACGTGTAACGTATAACGTGTAACGTATAACGTATAACGTATAACGTCTAACGAAGAACGTATACCGTATAACGTATAACGTACAACGTATAACGTATAGCGTATAACGTATAACGTATAACGTATAACGTATAACGTATAACGTATAACGTATAACGTATAACGTATAACGTATAACGTATAACGTATAACGTATAACGTATAACGTATAACGTATAACGTATAACGTATAACGTATAACGTATTACGTATAGCGTATAACGTATAACGTATAACGTATAACGTATAACGTATAACGTACAACGTATAACGTATAACGTACAACGTATAACGTACAACGTATAACGTATAACGTATAACGTATAACGTATAACGTATAACGTATAACGTATAACGTATAACGTATAACGTATAACGTGTAACGTATAACGTGTAACGTATAACGTATAACGTATAACGTCTAACGAAGAACGTATACCGTATAACGTATAACGTACAACGTATAACGTATAGCGTATAACGTATAACGTATAACGTATAACATATAACGTATAACGTATAACGTATAACGTATAACGTATAACGTATAACGCATAACGTATTACGTATAGCGTATAACGTATAACGTATTATATAACGTATAACGTATAACGTATAACGTATAACGTATAACGTACAACGTATAACGTACAACGTATAACGTGTAACGTACAACGTATAACGTACAACGTATAACGTATAACGTATAACGTATAACGTATAACGTATAACGTATAACGTATAACGTATAACGTATAACGTATAACGTATAACGTATAACGTATAACGTATTACGTATAGCGTATAACGTATAACGTATAACGTATAACGTATAACGTATAACGTATAACGTATAACGTATAACGTACAACGTATAACGTATAACGTATAACGTATAACGCATAACGTATAACGTATAACCGATAACGTATAACGGATAACGTATAACGTATATCGTATAAGGTATAACGTATAACGTATAACGTATAACGTATAACGTATAACGCGTAACGAAGAACGTGTATCGTATAACCTATGACGTATGACGTATAACGTATAACGCACAACGTATAACGTATAACGTATAACGTATAACGTATAACGTATAACGTATAACGTATAACGATTAACGTAAAACGTATGACGTATTACATATTACGTATAACGTACAACGTATAACGTATAACGTACAACGTATAACGTATAACGTATAACGTATAACGTATAACGTACAACGTATAACGTATAACGTACAACGTATAACGCATAACGTATAACGTATAACCTATAACGTATAACGGATAACGTATAACGTATATCGTATAAGGTATAACGTATAACGTATAACGTATAACGTATAACGTATAACGCGTAACGAAGAACGTATAACGAATAGCGTAAAACGTATAACGTATTACATATTACGTATAACGTATAAAGTGTATCGTATAACCTATGACGTATGACGTATAACGTATAACGCACAACGTATAACGTATAACGTATAACGTATAACGTATAACGTATAACGTATAACGTATAACGTATAACGTATAACGTATATCGTATAACGTATAACATATAACGTATAACGTATAACGTATAACGTATAACGTATAACGTATAACGCATAACGTATAACGTATAACGTATAACGTATAGCGTATAACGTATAACGTATAACGTATAACGTACAACGTATAACGTATAACGTATAACGTACAACGTATAACGTATAACGTATAACGCATGACGTATAACGCATAACGTATAACGTATAACGTACAACGTATGACGTATAACGTATATCCTATAACACATAACGTATATCCAATAACGCATAACGTATAGCGTATAACGCATAACGTATACCGTATTGCGTATAACGTATAACGTATGACGTATAACGTATAACGTATAACGTATAACGTATAACGTATAACGTATAACGTACAACGAATAACGTATAACGTATAACGTATAACGTATTACGTATAGCGTATAACGTATAACGTATTATATAACGTATAACGTATAACGTATAACGTATAACGTATAACGTATAACGTATAACGTATAACGTATAACGTATAACGTATAACGTATAACGTATAACGTATAACGTATAACGTATAACGTATAACGTATAACGTATAACGTATAACGTATAACGTATAACGTATAACCTATAACGTATAACGTATAACGTATAACGTATAACGTATATCGGATAACGTATAACGTATAACGTATAACGTATAACGTATAACGTATAACGTATAACGTATAACGTATAACGTATAACGTATAACGCATAACGTATAACGTATAACGTGTAACGAAGAACGTATAACGATTAACGTAAAACGTATGACGTATTACATATTACGTACAACGTATAACGTATAACGTATAACGTATAACGTATAACGTATAACGTATAACGTATAACGTATTACGTATAGCGTATAACGTATAACGTATAACGTATAACGTATAACGTACAACGTATAACGTACAACGTATAACGTATAACGTATAACGTATAACGTATAACGTATAACGTATAACGTATAACGTATAACGTATAACGTATAACGTATTACGTATAGCGTATAACGTATAACGTATTATATAACGTATAACGTATAACGTATAACGTAAAACGTATAACGTATAACGTATAACGTATAACGTATAACGTATAACGTATAACGTATAACGTATATCGTATAACGTATAACGTATAACGTATAACGTATAACGTTTAACGTATAACGTATAACGTATAACGTATAACGTATAACGTATAACGTATATCGGATAACGTATAACGTGTAACGTATAACGTATAACGTATAACGTATAACGTATAACGTATAACGTATAACGTATAACGTATAACGTTTAACGCATAACGTATAACGTATAACGTGTAACGAAGAACGTATAACGATTAACGTAAAACGTATGACGTATTACATATTACGTACAACGTATAACGTATAACGTATAACGTATAACGTACAACGTATAACGTATAACGTATAACGTATGACGTATAACGTATAACGTACAACGTATAACGTACAACGTATAACATATAACGTATAACGTATAACGTATAACGTATAACGTATAACGTATAACGTATAACGTATAACGTATTACGTATAACGTATAACGTATAACGTATAACGTATAACGTATAACGTACAACGTATAACGTATAACGTATAACGTATAACGTATAACGTATAACGTACAACGTATAACGTACAACGTATAACGTATAACGTATAACGTATAACGTATAACGTATAACGTATAACGTATAACGTATAACGTATAACGTATAACGTATAACGTATAACGTATTACGTATAGCGTATAACGTATAACGTATAACGTATAACGTATAACGTATAACGTATAACGTATAACGTATAACGTATAACGTATAACGTATAACGTATAACGTATAACGTATAACGTATAACGTATAACGTACAACGTATAACGTATAGCGCATAACGTATAACGTATAACGTATAACGTATAACGTATAACGTATAACGTATAACGTATAACGTATAACGTATAACGTATAACGTATAACGTATAACGTATAACGTATAACGTATAACGTATAACGTATAACGATTAACGTAAAACGTATGACGTATTACATATTACGTACAACGTATAACGTATAACGTATAACGTATAACGTATAACGTATAACGTATAACGTATAACGTATAACGTATAACGTATAACGTAAAACGTATAACGTATTACATATTACGTATAACGTATAACGTGTATCGTATAACCTATGACGTATGACGTATAACGTATAACGCACAACGTATAACGTATAACGTATAACGTATAACGTATAACGTATAACGTATAACGTATAACGTATAACGTATAACGTATAACGTATAACGTATAACGTATAACGTATAACGTATAACGTATAACGTATAACGTATAACGTATAACGTATAACGTATAACGTATAACGTATAACGTATAACGTATAACGTGTAACGTATAACGTATTACGTATAACGTATAACGTATAACGTATAACGTATAACGTATAACGTACAACGTATAACGTATAACGTATAACGTATAACGTATAACGTATAACGTACAACGTATAACGTACAACGTATAACATATAACGTATAACGTATAACGTATAACGTATAACGTATAACGTATAACGTATAACGTATAACGTATAACGTATAACGTATAACGTATAACGTATTACGTATAGCGTATAACGTATAACGTATAACGTATAACGTATAACGTATAACGTATAACGTATAACGTATAACGTATAACGTACAACGTATAACGTATAACGTATAACGTATAACGCATAACGTATAACCTATAACCTATAACGTATAACGGATAACGTATAACGTACAACGTATAACGTACAACGTATAACGTATAACGTATAACGTATAACGTATAACGTATAACGTATAACGTATAGCGTATAACGTATAACGTATAACGTATAACGTATAACGTGTAACGTGTAACGTATAACGTGTAACGTATAACGTATAACGTATAACGTCTAACGAAGAACGTATACCGTATAACGTATAACGTACAACGTATAACGTATAGCGTATAACGTATAACGTATAACGTATAACGTATAACGTATAACGTATAACGTATAACGTATAACGTATAACGTATAACGTATAACGTATAACGTATAACGTATAACGTATAACGTATAACGTATAACGTATTACGTATAACGTATAACGTATAACGTATAACGTATAACGTATAACGTACAACGTATAACGTATAACGTATAACGTATAACGTATAACGTATAACGTACAACGTATAACGTACAACGTATAACGTATAACGTATAACGTATAACGTATAACGTATAACGTATAACGTATAACGTATAACGTATAACGTATAACGTATAACGTATAACGTATTACGTATAGCGTATAACGTATAACGTATAACGTATAACGTATAACGTATAACGTATAACGTATAACGTATAACGTACAACGTATAACGTATAACGTATAACGTATAACGCATAACGTATAACGTATAACCGATAACGTATAACGGATAACGTATAACGTATATCGTATAAGGTATAACGTATAACGTATAACGTATAACGTATAACGTATAACGCGTAACGAAGAACGTGTATCGTATAACCTATGACGTATGACGTATAACGTATAACGCACAACGTATAACGTATAACGTATAACGTATAACGTATAACGTATAACGTATAACGTATAACGTATAACGATTAACGTAAAACGTATGACGTATTACATATTACGTATAACGTACAACGTATAACGTATAACGTACAACGTATAACGCATAACGTATAACGTATAACCTATAACGTATAACGGATAACGTATAACGTATATCGTATAAGGTATAACGTATAACGTATAACGTATAACGTATAACGTATAACGCGTAACGAAGAACGTATAACGAATAGCGTAAAACGTATAACGTATTACATATTACGTATAACGTATAAAGTGTATCGTATAACCTATGACGTATGACGTATAACGTATAACGCACAACGTATAACGTATAACGTATAACGTATAACGTATAACGTATAACGTATAGCGTATAACGTATAACGTATAACGTATAACGTATAACGTATAACGCATAACGTATAACGTATAACGTATAACGTATAACGTATAACGTATAACATATAACGTATGACGTATCACGTATAAGGTATGACCAATAACGTATAACGTATAACGTATATCCTGTAACGCATAACGTATAACGTATAACGTATGAAGTATAACGTATAACGTATAACGTATAACGTCTAACGTATAACGCATAACGTATAACGTATAACGTATAACATATAACGTATGACGTATCACGTATAAGGTATGACCTATAACGTAAAACGTATAATGTATATCCTGTAACGCATAACGTATATCCTATAACGCATAACGCATAGCGTATAACGTATAACGTATAACGTATAACGTATAACGTATAACGTATAACGTATAACGTATAACGTATAACGTATAACTTATAACGTATAACGTATAACGTATAACGTATATCGTAAAACGTAAGACGCATAACGTATAACGCATAACGTATAACGCATAACGTATAACGTATAACGTATAACGTATAACGTATAACGTATAACGTATAACGTGTAACGTATAACGTGTAACGTATAACGTGTAACGTATAACGTGTAACGTATAACGTGTAACGTATAACGTATAACGTATAACGTATAACGTATAACGTATAACGTATAACGTATAACGTATAACGTATAACGTATAACGTATAACGTATAACGTATAACGTATAACGTATAACGTATAACGTATAACGTATAACGTATAACGTATAACGTATAACGTATAACGTATAACGTATAACGTATAACGTATAACGTATAACGTATAACGTATAACGTATAACGTATAACGTATAACGTATAACGTATAACGTATAACGTATAACGTATAACGTCTAACGTATAACGTATAACGTATAACGTATAACGTATAACATATAACGTATGACGTATCACGTATAAGGTATGACCTATAACGTAAAACGTATAATGTATATCCTGTAACGCATAACGTATATCCTATAACGCATAACGCATAGCGTATAACGTATAACGTATAACGTATAACGTATCACGTATAACGTATAACGTATAACGTATAACGTATAACGTATAACGTATAACGTATAACGTATAAAGTATAACGTATAACGTATAACGTATAACGTCTAACGTGTAACCCATAACGTATAACGTACAGCGTATAACATATAACGTATGACGTATCACGTATAAGGTATGACCTATAACGTATAACGTATAACGTATATCCTGTAACGCATAACGTATATCCTATAACGCATAACGCGTAGCGTATAACGTGTAACGTGAAACGTATAACGTATAACGTATACCGTATAACGTATAACGTATAACGTATAACCTATAACGTATAACGTATAACGTATAACGTATAACGTATAACGTATAACGTATAACGTATAACGTATAACGTATAACGTATAACGTATAACGTATAACGTATAACGTATAACGTATAACGTTTGACATATAACGTATAACGTATAACGCATAACGTATAACGTATAACGTATAACATATAACGTATGACGTATCACGTATAAGGTATGACCTATAACGTATAACGTATAACGTATAACGCGAAACGTATAACGTAGAACGTATAACGTATAACGTATAATGTATAACGTATAACGTCTAACGTATAACGTATAACGTATAACGTATAACGTATAACGTATAACATATAACATATAACGTATGACGTATAACGTATAACGTATAACGTATAACGTATAACGTATAACGTATAACGTATAACGTATAACGTGTAACGTATAATGTATAACGTATAACGTATAACGTATAACGTATAACGTATAACGTATAACGTATAACGTATAACGTATAACGTATAACGTATAACGTATAACGTATAACGTATAACGTATAACGTATAACGTATAACGTATAACGTATAACGTATAACGTATAACGTATAACGTATAACGTATAACGTATAACGTATAACGTATAACGTATAACGTATAACGCATAACGTATAACGTATAACGTATAACATATAACGTATGACGTATCACGTATAAGGTATGACCTATAACGTAAAACGTATAATGTATATCCTGTAACGCATAACGTATATCCTATAACGCATAACGCATAGCGTATAACGTATAACGTATAACGTATAACGTATAACGTATAACGTATAACGTATAACGTATAACGTATAACGTATAACGTATAACGTATAACTTATAACGTATAACGTATAACGTATAACGTATATCGTAAAACGTAAGACGCATAACGTATAACGCATAACGTATAACGTATAACCTATAACGTATAACGTATAACGTATAACGTATAACGTATAACGTATAACGTATAACGTATAACGTATAACGTATAACGTATAACGTATAACGTATAACGTTTAACGTATAACGTATAACGTATAACGTATAACGTATAACGTATAACGTATAACGTATAACGTATAACGTATAACGTATAACGTATAACGTATAACGTGTAACGTATAACGTATAACGTATAACGTATAACGTATAACGTCTAACGTATAACGCATAACGTATAACGTATAACGTATAACATATAACGTATGACGTATCACGTATAAGGTATGACCAATAACGTATAACGTATAACGTATATCCTGTAACGCATAACGTATAACGTATAACGTATAACGTATAACGTATAACGTATAACGTATAACGTATAACGTATAACGTTTAACGTATAACGTATAACGTATAACGTATATCGTATAACGTATAACGTATAACGTATAACGTATAACGTATAACGTATAACGTATAACGTATAACGTTTAACGTATAACGTATAACGTATAACGTATAACGTATAACGTATAACGTATAACGTATAACGTATAACGTATAACGTATAACGTATAACGTATAACGTATAACGTATAACGTATAACGTGTAACGTATAACGTATAACGTATAACGTATAACGTATAACGTCTAACGTATAACGCATAACGTATAACGTATAACGTATAACATATAACGTATGACGTATCACGTATAAGGTATGACCAATAACGTATAACGTATAACGTATATCCTGTAACGCATAACGTATAACGTATAACGTATGAAGTATAACGTATAACGTATAACGTATAACGTCTAACGTATAACGCATAACGTATAACGTATAACGTATAACATATAACGTATGACGTATCACGTATAAGGTATGACCTATAACGTATAACGTATAACGTATAACGTATAACGTATAACGTGTAACGTATAACGTATAACGTATAACGTATAACGTATAACGTATAACGTATAACGTATAACGTATAACGTATAACGTATAACGTATAACGTATAACGTACAACGTATAACGTGTAACGTATAACGTATAACATGTAACGTATAACGTAAAACGTATAACGTATAACGTATAACGTGTAACGTATAACGTATAACGTATAACGGATAACGTATAACGTATAACGTATAACGTATAACGTATAACGTATAACGTATAACGTATAACGTATAACGTATAACGTATAACGTATAATGTATAACGTATAACGTATAACGTATAACGACTAACGTAGAACGTATAACGTATAACGCATAACGTATAACGTATAACGTATAACGTATAACGTATAACGTATAACGTATAACGTATAACGTATAACGTATAACGTATAACGTATAACGTATAACGTATAACGTATAAATTCTAACGCATAACGTATAACGTATAAAATATAACGTATAACGTATAAATTCTAACGCATAACGTATAACGTATAACGTATAACGTATAACGTATAACGTATAACGTATAACGTATAACGTATAACGTATAACGTATAACGTATAACGTATAACGTATAACGTATAACGTATAACGTATAACGTATAACGTATAACGTATAACGTATAACGACTAACGTAGAACGTATAACGCATAACGTATAACGTACAACGTATAACGTATAACGTATAACGTATAACGTATAACGTATAACGTAGAACGTATAACGTATAACGTATAACGTATAACGTATAACGTATAACGTATAACGTATAACGTATAATGTATAACGTATAACGTATAACGTATAACGACTAACGTAGAACGTATAACGTATAACGCATAACGTATAACGTATAACGTATAACGTATAACGTATAACGTATAACGTATAACGTATAACGTATAACGTATAACGTATAACGTATAACGTATAACGTATAACGTATAACGTATAACGTATAACGTATAACGTACAACGTATAACGTATAGCGTATAACGTATAACGTATAACGTATAACGTATAACGTATAACGTATAACGTATAACGTATAACGTATAACGTATAACGTATAACGTATAACGTATAACGTATAACGTATAACGTATAACGTATAACGCATAACGTATAACGTATAACGTATAACATATAACGTATGACGTATCACGAATAAGGTATGACCTATAACGTATAACGTATAACGTATAACGTATAACGTATAACGTGTAACGTATAACGTATAACGTATAACGTATAACGTATAACGTATAACGTATAACGTATAACGTATAACCTATAACGTATAACGTATAACGTATAACGTATAACGTATAACGTATAACGTATAACGTATAACGTATAACGTATAACGTATAAATTCTAACGCATAACGTATAACGTATAACGTATAACGTATAACGTATAACGTATAACGTATAACGTATAACGTATAACGTATAACGCATAACGTATAACGTATAACGTATAACGTATAACGTATAACGTATAACGTATAACGTATAACGTATAACGTATAACGTATAACGTATAACGTATAACGTATAACGTATAACGTATAACGTATAACGTATAACGTATAACGTATAACGTATAACGTATAACGTATAACGTATAACGTATAACGTATAACGTATAACGTATAACGTATAACGTATAAAGTATAACGTATAACGTATAACGTATAACGTCTAACGTATAACCCATAACGTATAACGTACAGCGTATAACATATAACGTATGACGTATCACGTATAAGGTATGACCTATAACGTATAACGTATAACGTATATCCTGTAACGCATAACGTATATCCTATAACGCATAACGCGTAGCGTATAACGTGTAACGTGAAACGTATAACGTATAACGTATACCGTATAACGTATAACGTATAACGTATAACCTATAACGTATAACGTATAACGTATAACGTATAACGTATAACGTATAACGTATAACGTATAACGTATAACGTATAACGTATAAATTCTAACGCATAACGTATAACGTATAACGTATAACGTATAACGTATAACGTATAACGTATAACGTATAACGTATAACGTATAACGTATAACGTATAACGTATAACGTATAACGTATAACGTATAACGTATAACGTATAACGTATAACGTATAACGTATAACGTATAACGTATAACGTATAACGTATAACGTATAACGTATAACGTATAACGTATAACGTATAACGTATAACGTATAACGTATAACGTATAACGTATAACGTATAACGTATAACGTATAACGTATAACGTATAACGTATAACGTATAACGTATAACGTATAACGTATAACGTATAACGTATAACGTATAACGTAGAACGTATAACGAATAACGTAGAACGTATAACGCATAACGTATAACGTACAACGTATAACGTATAACGTATAACGTATATCGTAAAACGTATAACGTAGAACGTATAACGTATAACGTATAACGTATAACGTATAAGGTATAACGTCTAACGTATAACGTAGAACGTATAACGTACAACGTATAACGTGTAACGTATAACGTATAACATGTAACGTATAACGTAAAACGTATAACGTATAACGTATAACGTGTAACGTATAACGTATAACGTATAACGGATAACGTATAACGTATAACGTATAACGTATAACGTATAACGTATAACGTATAACGTATAACGTATAACGTATAACGTATAACGTATAATGTATAACGTATAACGTATAACGTATAACGACTAACGTAGAACGTATAACGTATAACGCATAACGTATAACGTATAACGTATAACGTATAACGTATAACGTATAACGTATAACGTATAACGTATAACGTATAACGTATAACGCATAACGTATAACGTACAACGTATAACGTATAACATATAACGTATAACGTATAACGTATAACGTAGAACGTAGAACGTATAACGTATAACGTATAACGTATAACGTATAACGTATAACGTATAACTTGTAACGTATAACGTATAACGTATAACGTATATCGTAAAACGTATAACGCATAACGTATAACGCATAACGTATAACGTATAACGTATAACGTATAACGTATAACGTATAACGTATAACGTATAACGTATAACGTATAACGTATAACGTATAACGTATAACGTATAACGTATAACGTATAACGTATAACGTATAACGTATAACGTATAACGTATAACGTATAACGTATAACGTATAACGTATAACGTATAACGTATAACGTATAACGTATAACGTATAACGTATAACGTATAACGTATAAAGTATAACGTATAACGTATAACGTATAACGTCTAACGTATAACCCATAACGTATAACGTACAGCGTATAACATATAACGTATGACGTATCACGTATAAGGTATGACCTATAACGTATAACGTATAACGTATATCCTGTAACGCATAACGTATATCCCATAACGCATAACGCGTAGCGTATAACGTGTAACGTGAAACGTATAACGTATAACGTATACCGTATAACGTATAACGTATAACGTATAACCTATAACGTATAACGTATAACGTATAACGTATAACGTATAACGTATAACGTATAACGTATAACGTATAACGTATAACGTATAACGTATAACGTATAACGTACAACGTATAACGTATGACGTGTCACATATAAGGTATGACCTATAACGTATAACGTATAACGTTTATCCTGTAACGTATAACGTATAAAGTATAACGTATAACGTATAACGTATAACGTATAACGTATAACGTATAACGTATAACGTATAACGTATAACGTATAACGTATAACGTATAACGTATAACGTATAACGTATAACGTATAACGTATAACGTATAACGTATAACGTATAACGTATAACGTATAACGTATAACGTTTAACGTATAACGTATAACGTATAACGCATAACGTATAACGTATAACGTATAACATATAACGTATGACGTATCACGTATAAGGTATGACCTATAACGTATAACGTATAACGTATAACGCGAAACGTATAACGTAGAACGTATAACGTATAACGTATAATGTATAACGTATAACGTCTAACGTATAACGTATAACGTATAACGTATAACGTATAACATATAACATATAACGTATGACGTATAACGTATAACGTATAACGTATAACGTATAACGTATAACGTATAACGTATAACGTATAACGTGTAACGTATAACGTATAACGTTTAACGTATAACGTATAACGTATAACGTATAACGCATAACGTATAACGTATAACGTATAACGTATAACGTATAACGTATAACGTATAACGTATAACGTATAACGTATAACGTATAACGCATAACGTATAACGTACAACGTATAACGTATAACATATAACGTATAACGTATAACGTATAACGTAGAACGTAGAACGTATAACGTATAACGTATAACGTATAACGTATAACGTATAACGTATAACTTGTAACGTATAACGTATAACGTATAACGTATATCGTAAAACGTATAACGCATAACGTATAACGCATAACGTATAACGTATAACGTATAACGTATAACGTATAACGTATAACGTATAACGTATAACGTATAACGTATAACGTATAACGTATAACGTATAACGTATAACGTATAACGTATAACGTATAACGTATAACGTATAACGTATAACGTATAACGTATAACGTATAACGTATAACGTATAACGTATAACGTATAACGTATAACGTATAACGTATAACGTATAACGTATAACGTATAACGTATAAAGTATAACGTATAACGTATAACGTATAACGTCTAACGTATAACCCATAACGTATAACGTACAGCGTATAACATATAACGTATGACGTATCACGTATAAGGTATGACCTATAACGTATAACGTATAACGTATATCCTGTAACGCATAACGTATATCCCATAACGCATAACGCGTAGCGTATAACGTGTAACGTGAAACGTATAACGTATAACGTATACCGTATAACGTATAACGTATAACGTATAACCTATAACGTATAACGTATAACGTATAACGTATAACGTATAACGTATAACGTATAACGTATAACGTATAACGTATAACGTATAACGTATAACGTATAACGTACAACGTATAACGTATGACGTGTCACATATAAGGTATGACCTATAACGTATAACGTATAACGTTTATCCTGTAACGTATAACGTATAAAGTATAACGTATAACGTATAACGTATAACGTATAACGTATAACGTATAACGTATAACGTATAACGTATAACGTATAACGTATAACGTATAACGTATAACGTATAACGTATAACGTATAACGTATAACGTATAACGTATAACGTATAACGTATAACGTATAACGTATAACGTTTAACGTATAACGTATAACGTATAACGCATAACGTATAACGTATAACGTATAACATATAACGTATGACGTATCACGTATAAGGTATGACCTATAACGTATAACGTATAACGTATAACGCGAAACGTATAACGTAGAACGTATAACGTATAACGTATAATGTATAACGTATAACGTCTAACGTATAACGTATAACGTATAACGTATAACGTATAACATATAACATATAACGTATGACGTATAACGTATAACGTATAACGTATAACGTATAACGTATAACGTATAACGTATAACGTATAACGTGTAACGTATAACGTATAACGTTTAACGTATAACGTATAACGTATAACGCATAACGTATAACGTATAACGTATAACATATAACGTATGACGTATCACGTATAAGGTATGACCTATAACGTATAACGTATAACGTATAACGCGAAACGTATAACGTAGAACGTATAACGTATAACGTATAATGTATAACGTATAACGTCTAACGTATAACGTATAACGTATAACGTATAACGTATAACATATAACATATAACGTATGACGTATAACGTATAACGTATAACGTATAACGTATAACGTATAACGTATAACGTATAACGTATAACGTGTAACGTATAATGTATAACGTATAACGTATAACGTATAACGTATAACGTATAACGTATAACGTATAACGTATAACGTATAACGTATAACGTATAACGTATAACGTATAACCTATAACGTATAACGTATAACGTATAACGTATAACGTATAACGTATAACGTATAACGTATAACGTATAACGTATAACGTATAACGTATAACGTATAACGTATAACGTATAACGTATAACGTATAACGTATAACGTGTAACGTATAACGTATAACGTATAACGTATAACGTATAACGTCTAACGTATAACGCATAACGTATAACGTATAACGTATAACATATAACGTATGACGTATCACGTATAAGGTATGACCAATAACGTATAACGTATAACGTATATCCTGTAACGCATAACGTATAACGTATAACGTATGAAGTATAACGTATAACGTATAACGTATAACGTCTAACGTATAACGCATAACGTATAACGTATAACGTATAACATATAACGTATGACGTATCACGTATAAGGTATGACCTATAACGTAAAACGTATAATGTATATCCTGTAACGCATAACGTATATCCTATAACGCATAACGCATAGCGTATAACGTATAACGTATAACGTATAACGTATAACGTATAACGTATAACGTATAACGTATAACGTATAACGTATAACGTATAACGTATAACTTATAACGTATAACGTATAACGTATAACGTATATCGTAAAACGTAAGACGCATAACGTATAACGCATAACGTATAACGTATAACGTATAACGTATAACGTATAACGTATAACGTATAACGTATAACGTATAACGTGTAACGTATAACGTGTAACGTATAACGTGTAACGTATAACGTGTAACGTATAACGTATAACGTATAACGTATAACGTATAACGTATAACGTATAACGTATAACGTATAACGTATAACGTATAACGTATAACGTATAACGTATAACGTATAACGTATGACGTATAACGTATAACGTATAACGTATAACGTATAACGTATAACGTATAACGTATAACGTATAACGTATAACGTATAACGTATAACGTATAACGTATAACGTATAACGTATAACGTATAACGTATAACGTATAACGTATAACGTATAACGTATAACGTATAACGTATAACGTATAACGTATAACGTATAACGTATAACGTATAACGTATAACGTATAACGTATAACGTATAACGTATAACGTATAACGTATAACGTATAACGTATAACGTATAACGTATAACGTATAACGTATAACGTATAACGTATAACGTATAACGTATAACGTATAACGTATAACGTATAACGTATAACGTATAACGTATAACTTGTAACGTATAACGTATAACGTATAACGTATATCGTAAAACGTATAACGCATAACGTATAACGCATAACGTATAACGTATAACGTATAACGTATAACGTATAACGTATAACGTATAACGTATAACGTATAACGTATAACGTATAACGTATAACGTATAACGTATAACGTATAACGTATAACGTATAACGTATAACGTATAACGTATAACGTATAACGTATAACGTATAACGTATAAAGTATAACGTATAACGTATAACGTATAACGTCTAACGTATAACCCATAACGTATAACGTACAACGTATAACATATAACGTATGACGTATCACGTATAAGGTATGACATATAACGTATAACGTATAACGTATATCCTGTAACGCATAACGTATATCCTATAACGCATAACGCGTAGCGTATAACGTATAACGTATAACGTATAACGTATAACGTATAACGTATAACGTATAACGTATAACGTATAACGTATAACGTATAACGTATAACGTATAACGTATAACGTATAACGTATAACGTATAACGTATAACGTATAACGTATAAATTCTAACGCATAACGTATAACGTATAACGTATAACGTATAACGTATAACGTATAACGTATAACGTATAACGTATAACGTCTAACGTATAACGTATAACGTATAACGTATAACGTATAACGTATAACGTATAACGTATAACGTATAACGTATAACGTATAACGTATAACGTATAACGTATAACGTATAACGTACAACGTATAATGTATAACGTATAACGTATAACGTAAAACGTATAACGTAGAACGCAGAACGTATAACGTATAACGTATAACGTATAACGTATAACGTATAACGTATAACGTATAACGTATAACGTATAACGTATAACGTATAACGTATAACGTATAACGTATAACGTATAACGTACAACGTATAACGTATGACGTGTCACATATAAGGTATGACCTATAACGTATAACGTATAACGTTTATCCTGTAACGTATAACGTATAAAGTATAACGTATAACGTATAACGTATAACGTATAACGTATAACGTATAACGTATAACGTATAACGTATAACGTATAACGTATAACGTATAACGTATAACGTATAACGTATAACGTATAACGTATAACGTATAACGTATAACGTATAACGTATAACGTATAACGTATAACGTATAACGTATAACGTATAACGTATAAAGTATAACGTATAACGTATAACGTATAACGTCTAACGTATAACCCATAACGTATAACGTACAGCGTATAACATATAACGTATGACGTATCACGTATAAGGTATGACCTATAACGTATAACGTATAACGTATATCCTGTAACGCATAACGTATATCCTATAACGCATAACGCGTAGCGTATAACGTGTAACGTGAAACGTATAACGTATAACGTATACCGTATTACGTATAACGTATAACGTATAACCTATAACGTATAACGTATAACGTATAACGTATAACGTATAACGTATAACGTATAACGTATAACGTATAACGTATAACGTATAACGTATAACGTATAACGTATAACGTATAACGTTTAACGTATAACGTATAACGTATAACGCATAACGTATAACGTATAACGTATAGCATATAACGTATGACGTATCACGTATAAGGTATGACCTATAACGTATAACGTATAACGTATAACGCGAAACGTATAACGTAGAACGTATAACGTATAACGTATAATGTATAACGTATAACGTCTAACGTATAACGTATAACGTATAACGTATAACGTATAACATATAACATATAACGTATGACGTATAACGTATAACGTATAACGTATAACGTATAACGTATAACGTATAACGTATAACGTATAACGTGTAACGTATAACGTATAACGTATAACGTATAACGTATAACGTATAACGTATAACGTATAACGTATAACGTATAACGTATAACGTATAACGTATAACGTATAACGTATAACGTATAACGTATAACGTATAACGTATAACGTATAACGTATAACGTATAACGTATAACGTATAACGTATAACGTATAACGTATAACGTATAACGTATAACGTATAACGTATAACGTATAACGTATAACGTATAACGTATAACGTATAACGTATAACGTGTAACGTATAACGCATAACGTATAACGTATAACGTATAACGTCTAACGTATAACGCATAACGTATAACGTATAACGTATAACATATAACGTATGACGTATCACGTATAAGGTATGACCAATAACGTATAACGTATAACGTATATCCTGTAACGCATAACGTATAACGTATAACGTATGAAGTATAACGTATAACGTATAACGTATAACGTCAAACGTATAACGCATAACGTATAACGTATAACGTATAACATATAACGTATGACGTATCACGTATAAGGTATGACCTATAACGTAAAACGTATAATGTATATCCTGTAACGCATAACGTATATCCTATAACGCATAACGCATAGCGTATAACGTATAACGTATAACGTATAACGTATAACGTATAACGTATAACGTATAACGTATAACGTATAACGTATAACGTATAACGTATAACGTATAACGTATAACTTATAACGTATAACGTATAACGTATAACGTATATCGTAAAACGTAAGACGCATAACGTATAACGCATAACGTATAACGTATAACGTATAACGTATAACGTATAACGTATAACGTATAACGTATAACGTGTAACGTATAACGTGTAACCTATAACGTGTAACGTATAACGTATAACGTATAACGTATAACGTATAACGTATAACGTATAACGTATAACGTATAACGTATAACGTATAACGTATAACGTATAACGTATAACGTATAACGTATAACGTATAACGTATAACGTATAACGTATAACGTATAACGTATAACGTATAACGTATAACGTATAACGTATAACGTATAACGTATAACGTTTAACGTATAACGTATAACGTATAACGTATATCGTATAACGTATAACGTATAACGTATAACGTATAACGTATAACCGTATAACGTATAACGTATAACGTTTAACGTATAACGTATAACGTATAACGTATAACGTATAACGTATAACGTATAACGTATAACGTATAACGTATAACGTATAACGTATAACGAATAACGTATAACGTATAACGTATAACGTATAACGTATAACGTATAACGTATAACGTATAACGTATAACGTATAACGTATAACGTTTAACGTATAACGTATAACGTATAACGTATAACGTATAACGTATAACGTATAACGTATAACGTATAACCTATAACGTATAACGTATAACGTATAACGTATAACGTATAACGTATAACGTATAACGTATAACGTATAACGTATAACGTATAACGTATAACGTATAACGTATAACGTATAACGTATAACGTTTAACGTATAACGTATAACGTATAACGTATAACGTATAACGTATAACGTATAACGTATAACGTATAACGTATAACGTATAACGTATAACGTGTAACGTATAACGTATAACGTATAACGTATAACGTATAACGTATAACGTCTAACGTATAACGCATAACGTATAACGTATAACGTATAACATATAACGTATGACGTATCACGTATAAGGTATGACCAATAACGTATAACGTATAACGTATATCCTGTAACGCATAACGTATAACGTATAACGTATAACGTATAACGTATAACGTATAACGTATAACGTATAACGTATAACGTATAACGTATAACGTTTAACGTATAACGTATAACGTATAACGTATATCGTATAACGTATAACGTATAACGTATAACGTATAACGTATAACGTATAACGTATAACGTATAACGTTTAACGTATAACGTATAACGTATAACGTATAACGTATAACGTATAACGTATAACGTATAACGTATAACGTATAACGTATAACGTATAACGTATAACGTATAACGTATAACGTGTAACGTATAACGTATAACGTATAACGTATAACGTATAACGTCTAACGTATAACGCATAACGTATAACGTATAACGTCTAACGTATAACGCATAACGTATAACGTATAACGTATAACATATAACGTATGACGTATCACGTATAAGGTATGACCTATAACGTATAACGTATAACGTATAACGTATAACGTATAACGTGTAACGTATAACGTATAACGTATAACGTATAACGTATAACGTATAACGTATAACGTATAACGTATAACGTATAACGTATAACGTATAACGTATAACGTCTAACGTATAACGTATAACGTATAACGTATAACGTATAACATATAACGTATGACGTATAACGTATGACGTATAACGTATAACGTATAACGTATAACGTATAACGTATAACGTATAACGTATAACGTATAACGTATAACGTATAACGTATAACGTATAACGTATAACGTATAACGTATAACGTATAACGTATAACGTATAACGTATAACGTATAACGTATAACGTATAACGTATAACGTATAAATTCTAACGCATAACGTATAACGTATAACGTATAACGTATAACGTATAACGTATAACGTATAACGTATAACGTATAACGTATAACGTTTAACGTATAACGTATAACGTATAACGTATAACGTATAACGTATAACGTATAACGTATAACGTATAACGTATAACGTATAACGTATAACGTATAACGTATAACGTATAACGTATAACGTATAACGTATAACGTATAACGTATAACGTATAACGTATAACGTATAACGTATAACGTATAACGTATAACGTATAACGTATAACGTATAACGTATAACGTATAACGTATAACGTATAACGTAGAACGTATAACGAATAACGTAGAACGTATAACGCATAACGTATAACGTACAACGTATAACGTATAACGTATAACGTATATCGTAAAACGTATAACGTATAACGTATAACGTATAACGTATAACGTATAACGTATAACGTATAACGTATAACGTATAACGTATAACGTATAATGTATAACGTATAACGTATAACGTATAACGACTAACGTAGAACGTATAACGTATAACGCATAACGTATAACGTATAACGTATAACGTATAACGTATAACGTATAACGTATAACGTATAACGTATAACGTATAACGTATAACGCATAACGTATAACGTACAACGTATAACGTATAACGTATAACGTATAACGTATAACGTATAACGTAGAACGTATAACGTATAACGTATAACGTATAACGTATAACGTATAACGTATAACGTATAACTTGTAACGTATAACGTATAACGTATAACGTATATCGTAAAACGTATAACGCATAACGTATAACGCATAACGTATAACGTATAACGTATAACGTATAACGTATAACGTATAACGTATAACGTATAACGTATAACGTATAACGTATAACGTATAACGTATAACGTATAACGTATAACGTATAACGTATAACGTATAACGTATAACGTATAACGTATAACGTATAACGTATAAAGTATAACGTATAACGTATAACGTATAACGTCTAACGTGTAACCCATAACGTATAACGTACAACGTATAACATATAACGTATGACGTATCACGTATAAGGTATGACATATAACGTATAACGTATAACGTATATCCTGTAACGCATAACGTATATCCTATAACGCATAACGCGTAGCGTATAACGTATAACGTATAACGTATAACGTATAACGTATAACGTATAACGTATAACGTATAACGTATAACGTATAACGTATAACGTATAACGTATAACGTATAACGTATAACGTATAACGTATAACGTATAACGTATAACGTATAAATTCTAACGCATAACGTATAACGTATAACGTATAACGTATAACGTATAACGTATAACGTATAACGTATAACGTATAACGTATAACGTATAACGTATAACGTATAACGTATAACGTATAACGTATAACGTATAACGTATAACGTATAACGTATAACGTATAACGTATAACGTATAACGTATAACGTATAACGTATAACGTATAACGTATAACGTATAACGTATAACGTATAACGTATAACGTATAACGTATAACGTATAACGTACAACGTATAATGTATAACGTATAACGTATAACGTAAAATGTATAACGTAGAACGCAGAACGTATAACGTATAACGTATAACGTATAACGTATAACGTATAACGTATAACGTATAACGTATAACGTATAACGTATAACGTATAACGTATAACGTATAACGTATAACGTATAACGTATAACGTACAACGTATAACGTATGACGTGTCACATATAAGGTATGACCTATAACGTATAACGTATAACGTTTATCCTGTAACGTATAACGTATAAAGTATAACGTATAACGTATAACGTATAACGTATAACGTATAACGTATAACGTATAACGTATAACGTATAACGTATAACGTATAACGTATAACGTATAACGTATAACGTATAACGTATAACGTATAACGTATAACGTATAACGTATAACGTATAACGTATAACGTATAACGTATAACGTATAACGTATAACGTATAACGTATAACGTATAAAGTATAACGTATAACGTATAACGTATAACGTCTAACGTATAACCCATAACGTATAACGTACAGCGTATAACATATAACGTATGACGTATCACGTATAAGGTATGACCTATAACGTATAACGTATAACGTATATCCTGTAACGCATAACGTATATCCTATAACGCATAACGCGTAGCGTATAACGTGTAACGTGAAACGTATAACGTATAACGTATACCGTATAACGTATAACGTATAACGTATAACGTATAACGTATAACGTATAAATTCTAACGCATAACGTATAACGTATAACGTATAACGTATAACGTATAACGTATAACGTATAACGTATAACGTATAACGTATAACGTATAACGTATAACGTATAACGTATAACGTATAACGTATAACGTATAACGTATAACGTATAACGTATAACGTATAACGTATAACGTATAACGTATAACGTATAACGTATAACGTATAACGTATAACGTATAACGTATAACGTATAACGTATAACGTATAACGTATAACGTATAACGTATAACGTATAACGTATAACGTATAACGTATAACGTATAACGTATAACGTATAACGTATAACGTATAACGTATAACGTATAACGTATAACGTATAACGTACAACGTATAATGTATAACGTATAACGTATAACGTAAAATGTATAACGTAGAACGCAGAACGTATAACGTATAACGTATAACGTATAACGTATAACGTATAACGTATAACGTATAACGTATAACGTATAACGTATAACGAATAACGTATAACGTATAACGTATAACGTATAACGTATAACGTATAACGTATAACGTATAACGTATAACGTATAACGTATAACGTTTAACGTATAACGTATAACGTATAACGTATAACGTATAACGTATAACGTATAACGTATAACGTATAACCTATAACGTATAACGTATAACGTATAACGTATAACGTATAACGTATAACGTATAACGTATAACGTATAACGTATAACGTATAACGTATAACGTATAACGTATAACGTATAACGTATAACGTTTAACGTATAACGTATAACGTATAACGTATAACGTATAACGTATAACGTATAACGTATAACGTATAACGTATAACGTATAACGTATAACGTGTAACGTATAACGTATAACGTATAACGTATAACGTATAACGTATAACGTCTAACGTATAACGCATAACGTATAACGTATAACGTATAACATATAACGTATGACGTATCACGTATAAGGTATGACCAATAACGTATAACGTATAACGTATATCCTGTAACGCATAACGTATAACGTATAACGTATAACGTATAACGTATAACGTATAACGTATAACGTATAACGTATAACGTATAACGTTTAACGTATAACGTATAACGTATAACGTATATCGTATAACGTATAACGTATAACGTATAACGTATAACGTATAACGTATAACGTATAACGTATAACGTTTAACGTATAACGTATAACGTATAACGTATAACGTATAACGTATAACGTATAACGTATAACGTATAACGTATAACGTATAACGTATAACGTATAACGTATAACGTATAACGTGTAACGTATAACGTATAACGTATAACGTATAACGTATAACGTCTAACGTATAACGCATAACGTATAACGTATAACGTCTAACGTATAACGCATAACGTATAACGTATAACGTATAACATATAACGTATGACGTATCACGTATAAGGTATGACCTATAACGTATAACGTATAACGTATAACGTATAACGTATAACGTGTAACGTATAACGTATAACGTATAACGTATAACGTATAACGTATAACGTATAACGTATAACGTATAACGTATAACGTATAACGTATAACGTATAACGTATAACGTATAACGTATAATGTATAACGTATAACGTATAACGTATAACGTATAACGTATAACATATAACGTATGACGTATAACGTATAACGTATAACGTATAACGTATAATGTATAACGTATAACGTATAACGTATAACGTATAACGTATAACGTATAACGTATAACATATAACGTATGACGTATAACGTATAACGTATAACGTATAACGTATAACGTATAACGTATAACGTATAACGTATAACGTATAACGTATAACGTATAACGTATAACGTATAACGTATAACGTATAACGTATAACGTATAACGTATAACGTATAACGTATAACGTATAACGTATAACGTATAACGTATAACGTATAACGTATAACGTATAACGTATAACGTATAAATTCTAACGCATAACGTATAACGTATAACGTATAACGTATAACGTATAACGTATAACGTATAACGTATAACGCATAACGTATAACGTACAACGTATAACGTATAACGTATAACGTATATCGTAAAACGTATAACGTATAACGTATAACGTAAAACGTATAACGTATTACATATTACGTATAACGTATAACGTGTATCGTATAACCTATGACGTATGACGTATAACGTATAACGCACAACGTATAACGTATAACGTATAACGTATAACGTATAACGTATAACGTATAACGTATAACGTATAACGTATAACGTATAACGTATAACGTATAACGTATAACGTATAACGTATAACGTATAACGTATAACGTATAACGTATAACGTATAACGTATAACGTATAACGTATAACGTATAACGTATAACGTGTAACGTATAACGTATTACGTATAACGTATAACGTATAACGTATAACGTATAACGTATAACGTACAACGTATAACGTATAACGTATAACGTATAACGTATAACGTATAACGTACAACGTATAACGTACAACGTATAACATATAACGTATAACGTATAACGTATAACGTATAACGTATAACGTATAACGTATAACGTATAACGTATAACGTATAACGTATAACGTATAACGTATTACGTATAGCGTATAACGTATAACGTATAACGTATAACGTATAACGTATAACGTATAACGTATAACGTATAACGTATAACGTACAACGTATAACGTATAACGTATAACGTATAACGCATAACGTATAACCTATAACCTATAACGTATAACGGATAACGTATAACGTACAACGTATAACGTACAACGTATAACGTATAACGTATAACGTATAACGTATAACGTATAACGTATAACGTATAGCGTATAACGTATAACGTATAACGTATAACGTATAACGTGTAACGTGTAACGTATAACGTGTAACGTATAACGTATAACGTATAACGTCTAACGAAGAACGTATACCGTATAACGTATAACGTACAACGTATAACGTATAGCGTATAACGTATAACGTATAACGTATAACGTATAACGTATAACGTATAACGTATAACGTATAACGTATAACGTATAACGTATAACGTATAACGTATAACGTATAACGTATAACGTATAACGTATAACGTATTACGTATAACGTATAACGTATAACGTATAACGTATAACGTATAACGTACAACGTATAACGTATAACGTATAACGTATAACGTATAACGTATAACGTACAACGTATAACGTACAACGTATAACGTATAACGTATAACGTATAACGTATAACGTATAACGTATAACGTATAACGTATAACGTATAACGTATAACGTATAACGTATAACGTATTACGTATAGCGTATAACGTATAACGTATAACGTATAACGTATAACGTATAACGTATAACGTATAACGTATAACGTACAACGTATAACGTATAACGTATAACGTATAACGCATAACGTATAACGTATAACCGATAACGTATAACGGATAACGTATAACGTATATCGTATAAGGTATAACGTATAACGTATAACGTATAACGTATAACGTATAACGCGTAACGAAGAACGTGTATCGTATAACCTATGACGTATGACGTATAACGTATAACGCACAACGTATAACGTATAACGTATAACGTATAACGTATAACGTATAACGTATAACGTATAACGTATAACGATTAACGTAAAACGTATGACGTATTACATATTACGTATAACGTACAACGTATAACGTATAACGTACAACGTATAACGCATAACGTATAACGTATAACCTATAACGTATAACGGATAACGTATAACGTATATCGTATAAGGTATAACGTATAACGTATAACGTATAACGTATAACGTATAACGCGTAACGAAGAACGTATAACGAATAGCGTAAAACGTATAACGTATTACATATTACGTATAACGTATAAAGTGTATCGTATAACCTATGACGTATGACGTATAACGTATAACGCACAACGTATAACGTATAACGTATAACGTATAACGTATAACGTATAACGTATAGCGTATAACGTATAACGTATAACGTATAACGTATAACGTATAACGCATAACGTATAACGTATAACGTATAACGTATAACGTATAACGTATAACATATAACGTATGACGTATCACGTATAAGGTATGACCAATAACGTATAACGTATAACGTATATCCTGTAACGCATAACGTATAACGTATAACGTATGAAGTATAACGTATAACGTATAACGTATAACGTCTAACGTATAACGCATAACGTATAACGTATAACGTATAACATATAACGTATGACGTATCACGTATAAGGTATGACCTATAACGTAAAACGTATAATGTATATCCTGTAACGCATAACGTATATCCTATAACGCATAACGCATAGCGTATAACGTATAACGTATAACGTATAACGTATAACGTATAACGTATAACGTATAACGTATAACGTATAACGTATAACTTATAACGTATAACGTATAACGTATAACGTATATCGTAAAACGTAAGACGCATAACGTATAACGCATAACGTATAACGTATAACGTATAACGTATAACGTATAACGTATAACGTATAACGTATAACGTATAACGTGTAACGTATAACGTGTAACGTATAACGTGTAACGTATAACGTGTAACGTATAACGTGTAACGTATAACGTATAACGTATAACGTATAACGTATAACGTATAACGTATAACGTATAACGTATAACGTATAACGTATAACGTATAACGTATAACGTATAACGTATAACGTATAACGTATAACGTATAACGTATAACGTATAACGTATAACGTATAACGTATAACGTATAACGTATAACGTATAACGTATAACGTATAACGTATAACGTATAACGTATAACGTATAACGTATAACGTATAACGTATAACGTATAACGTATAACGTATAACGTATAACGTATAACGTCTAACGTATAACGTATAACGTATAACGTATAACGTATAACATATAACGTATGACGTATCACGTATAAGGTATGACCTATAACGTAAAACGTATAATGTATATCCTGTAACGCATAACGTATATCCTATAACGCATAACGCATAGCGTATAACGTATAACGTATAACGTATAACGTATAACGTATAACGTATAACGTATAACGTATAACGTATAACGTATAACGTATAACGTATAACGTATAAAGTATAACGTATAACGTATAACGTATAACGTCTAACGTGTAACCCATAACGTATAACGTACAGCGTATAACATATAACGTATGACGTATCACGTATAAGGTATGACCTATAACGTATAACGTATAACGTATATCCTGTAACGCATAACGTATATCCTATAACGCATAACGCGTAGCGTATAACGTGTAACGTGAAACGTATAACGTATAACGTATACCGTATAACGTATAACGTATAACGTATAACCTATAACGTATAACGTATAACGTATAACGTATAACGTATAACGTATAACGTATAACGTATAACGTATAACGTATAACGTATAACGTATAACGTATAACGTATAACGTATAACGTATAACGTTTGACATATAACGTATAACGTATAACGCATAACGTATAACGTATAACGTATAACATATAACGTATGACGTATCACGTATAAGGTATGACCTATAACGTATAACGTATAACGTATAACGCGAAACGTATAACGTAGAACGTATAACGTATAACGTATAATGTATAACGTATAACGTCTAACGTATAACGTATAACGTATAACGTATAACGTATAACGTATAACATATAACATATAACGTATGACGTATAACGTATAACGTATAACGTATAACGTATAACGTATAACGTATAACGTATAACGTATAACGTGTAACGTATAATGTATAACGTATAACGTATAACGTATAACGTATAACGTATAACGTATAACGTATAACGTATAACGTATAACGTATAACGTATAACGTATAACGTATAACGTATAACGTATAACGTATAACGTATAACGTATAACGTATAACGTATAACGTATAACGTATAACGTATAACGTATAACGTATAACGTATAACGTATAACGTATAACGTATAACGCATAACGTATAACGTATAACGTATAACATATAACGTATGACGTATCACGTATAAGGTATGACCTATAACGTAAAACGTATAATGTATATCCTGTAACGCATAACGTATATCCTATAACGCATAACGCATAGCGTATAACGTATAACGTATAACGTATAACGTATAACGTATAACGTATAACGTATAACGTATAACGTATAACGTATAACGTATAACGTATAACTTATAACGTATAACGTATAACGTATAACGTATATCGTAAAACGTAAGACGCATAACGTATAACGCATAACGTATAACGTATAACCTATAACGTATAACGTATAACGTATAACGTATAACGTATAACGTATAACGTATAACGTATAACGTATAACGTATAACGTATAACGTATAACGTATAACGTTTAACGTATAACGTATAACGTATAACGTATAACGTATAACGTATAACGTATAACGTATAACGTATAACGTATAACGTATAACGTATAACGTATAACGTGTAACGTATAACGTATAACGTATAACGTATAACGTATAACGTCTAACGTATAACGCATAACGTATAACGTATAACGTATAACATATAACGTATGACGTATCACGTATAAGGTATGACCAATAACGTATAACGTATAACGTATATCCTGTAACGCATAACGTATAACGTATAACGTATAACGTATAACGTATAACGTATAACGTATAACGTATAACGTATAACGTTTAACGTATAACGTATAACGTATAACGTATATCGTATAACGTATAACGTATAACGTATAACGTATAACGTATAACGTATAACGTATAACGTATAACGTTTAACGTATAACGTATAACGTATAACGTATAACGTATAACGTATAACGTATAACGTATAACGTATAACGTATAACGTATAACGTATAACGTATAACGTATAACGTATAACGTATAACGTGTAACGTATAACGTATAACGTATAACGTATAACGTATAACGTCTAACGTATAACGCATAACGTATAACGTATAACGTATAACATATAACGTATGACGTATCACGTATAAGGTATGACCAATAACGTATAACGTATAACGTATATCCTGTAACGCATAACGTATAACGTATAACGTATGAAGTATAACGTATAACGTATAACGTATAACGTCTAACGTATAACGCATAACGTATAACGTATAACGTATAACATATAACGTATGACGTATCACGTATAAGGTATGACCTATAACGTATAACGTATAACGTATAACGTATAACGTATAACGTGTAACGTATAACGTATAACGTATAACGTATAACGTATAACGTATAACGTATAACGTATAACGTATAACGTATAACGTATAACGTATAACGTATAACGTACAACGTATAACGTGTAACGTATAACGTATAACATGTAACGTATAACGTAAAACGTATAACGTATAACGTATAACGTGTAACGTATAACGTATAACGTATAACGGATAACGTATAACGTATAACGTATAACGTATAACGTATAACGTATAACGTATAACGTATAACGTATAACGTATAACGTATAACGTATAATGTATAACGTATAACGTATAACGTATAACGACTAACGTAGAACGTATAACGTATAACGCATAACGTATAACGTATAACGTATAACGTATAACGTATAACGTATAACGTATAACGTATAACGTATAACGTATAACGTATAACGTATAACGTATAACGTATAACGTATAAATTCTAACGCATAACGTATAACGTATAAAATATAACGTATAACGTATAAATTCTAACGCATAACGTATAACGTATAACGTATAACGTATAACGTATAACGTATAACGTATAACGTATAACGTATAACGTATAACGTATAACGTATAACGTATAACGTATAACGTATAACGTATAACGTATAACGTATAACGTATAACGTATAACGTATAACGACTAACGTAGAACGTATAACGCATAACGTATAACGTACAACGTATAACGTATAACGTATAACGTATAACGTATAACGTATAACGTAGAACGTATAACGTATAACGTATAACGTATAACGTATAACGTATAACGTATAACGTATAACGTATAATGTATAACGTATAACGTATAACGTATAACGACTAACGTAGAACGTATAACGTATAACGCATAACGTATAACGTATAACGTATAACGTATAACGTATAACGTATAACGTATAACGTATAACGTATAACGTATAACGTATAACGTATAACGTATAACGTATAACGTATAACGTATAACGTATAACGTATAACGTACAACGTATAACGTATAGCGTATAACGTATAACGTATAACGTATAACGTATAACGTATAACGTATAACGTATAACGTATAACGTATAACGTATAACGTATAACGTATAACGTATAACGTATAACGTATAACGTATAACGTATAACGCATAACGTATAACGTATAACGTATAACATATAACGTATGACGTATCACGAATAAGGTATGACCTATAACGTATAACGTATAACGTATAACGTATAACGTATAACGTGTAACGTATAACGTATAACGTATAACGTATAACGTATAACGTATAACGTATAACGTATAACGTATAACCTATAACGTATAACGTATAACGTATAACGTATAACGTATAACGTATAACGTATAACGTATAACGTATAACGTATAACGTATAAATTCTAACGCATAACGTATAACGTATAACGTATAACGTATAACGTATAACGTATAACGTATAACGTATAACGTATAACGTATAACGCATAACGTATAACGTATAACGTATAACGTATAACGTATAACGTATAACGTATAACGTATAACGTATAACGTATAACGTATAACGTATAACGTATAACGTATAACGTATAACGTATAACGTATAACGTATAACGTATAACGTATAACGTATAACGTATAACGTATAACGTATAACGTATAACGTATAACGTATAACGTATAAAGTATAACGTATAACGTATAACGTATAACGTCTAACGTATAACCCATAACGTATAACGTACAGCGTATAACATATAACGTATGACGTATCACGTATAAGGTATGACCTATAACGTATAACGTATAACGTATATCCTGTAACGCATAACGTATATCCTATAACGCATAACGCGTAGCGTATAACGTGTAACGTGAAACGTATAACGTATAACGTATACCGTATAACGTATAACGTATAACGTATAACCTATAACGTATAACGTATAACGTATAACGTATAACGTATAACGTATAACGTATAACGTATAACGTATAACGTATAACGTATAAATTCTAACGCATAACGTATAACGTATAACGTATAACGTATAACGTATAACGTATAACGTATAACGTATAACGTATAACGTATAACGTATAACGTATAACGTATAACGTATAACGTATAACGTATAACGTATAACGTATAACGTATAACGTATAACGTATAACGTATAACGTATAACGTATAACGTATAACGTATAACGTATAACGTATAACGTATAACGTATAACGTATAACGTATAACGTATAACGTATAACGTATAACGTATAACGTATAACGTATAACGTATAACGTATAACGTATAACGTATAACGTATAACGTATAACGTATAACGTAGAACGTATAACGAATAACGTAGAACGTATAACGCATAACGTATAACGTACAACGTATAACGTATAACGTATAACGTATATCGTAAAACGTATAACGTAGAACGTATAACGTATAACGTATAACGTATAACGTATAAGGTATAACGTCTAACGTATAACGTAGAACGTATAACGTACAACGTATAACGTGTAACGTATAACGTATAACATGTAACGTATAACGTAAAACGTATAACGTATAACGTATAACGTGTAACGTATAACGTATAACGTATAACGGATAACGTATAACGTATAACGTATAACGTATAACGTATAACGTATAACGTATAACGTATAACGTATAACGTATAACGTATAACGTATAATGTATAACGTATAACGTATAACGTATAACGACTAACGTAGAACGTATAACGTATAACGCATAACGTATAACGTATAACGTATAACGTATAACGTATAACGTATAACGTATAACGTATAACGTATAACGTATAACGTATAACGCATAACGTATAACGTACAACGTATAACGTATAACATATAACGTATAACGTATAACGTATAACGTAGAACGTAGAACGTATAACGTATAACGTATAACGTATAACGTATAACGTATAACGTATAACTTGTAACGTATAACGTATAACGTATAACGTATATCGTAAAACGTATAACGCATAACGTATAACGCATAACGTATAACGTATAACGTATAACGTATAACGTATAACGTATAACGTATAACGTATAACGTATAACGTATAACGTATAACGTATAACGTATAACGTATAACGTATAACGTATAACGTATAACGTATAACGTATAACGTATAACGTATAACGTATAACGTATAACGTATAACGTATAACGTATAACGTATAACGTATAACGTATAACGTATAACGTATAACGTATAACGTATAAAGTATAACGTATAACGTATAACGTATAACGTCTAACGTATAACCCATAACGTATAACGTACAGCGTATAACATATAACGTATGACGTATCACGTATAAGGTATGACCTATAACGTATAACGTATAACGTATATCCTGTAACGCATAACGTATATCCCATAACGCATAACGCGTAGCGTATAACGTGTAACGTGAAACGTATAACGTATAACGTATACCGTATAACGTATAACGTATAACGTATAACCTATAACGTATAACGTATAACGTATAACGTATAACGTATAACGTATAACGTATAACGTATAACGTATAACGTATAACGTATAACGTATAACGTATAACGTACAACGTATAACGTATGACGTGTCACATATAAGGTATGACCTATAACGTATAACGTATAACGTTTATCCTGTAACGTATAACGTATAAAGTATAACGTATAACGTATAACGTATAACGTATAACGTATAACGTATAACGTATAACGTATAACGTATAACGTATAACGTATAACGTATAACGTATAACGTATAACGTATAACGTATAACGTATAACGTATAACGTATAACGTATAACGTATAACGTATAACGTATAACGTTTAACGTATAACGTATAACGTATAACGCATAACGTATAACGTATAACGTATAACATATAACGTATGACGTATCACGTATAAGGTATGACCTATAACGTATAACGTATAACGTATAACGCGAAACGTATAACGTAGAACGTATAACGTATAACGTATAATGTATAACGTATAACGTCTAACGTATAACGTATAACGTATAACGTATAACGTATAACATATAACATATAACGTATGACGTATAACGTATAACGTATAACGTATAACGTATAACGTATAACGTATAACGTATAACGTATAACGTGTAACGTATAACGTATAACGTTTAACGTATAACGTATAACGTATAACGTATAACGCATAACGTATAACGTATAACGTATAACGTATAACGTATAACGTATAACGTATAACGTATAACGTATAACGTATAACGTATAACGCATAACGTATAACGTACAACGTATAACGTATAACATATAACGTATAACGTATAACGTATAACGTAGAACGTAGAACGTATAACGTATAACGTATAACGTATAACGTATAACGTATAACGTATAACTTGTAACGTATAACGTATAACGTATAACGTATATCGTAAAACGTATAACGCATAACGTATAACGCATAACGTATAACGTATAACGTATAACGTATAACGTATAACGTATAACGTATAACGTATAACGTATAACGTATAACGTATAACGTATAACGTATAACGTATAACGTATAACGTATAACGTATAACGTATAACGTATAACGTATAACGTATAACGTATAACGTATAACGTATAACGTATAACGTATAACGTATAACGTATAACGTATAACGTATAACGTATAACGTATAACGTATAAAGTATAACGTATAACGTATAACGTATAACGTCTAACGTATAACCCATAACGTATAACGTACAGCGTATAACATATAACGTATGACGTATCACGTATAAGGTATGACCTATAACGTATAACGTATAACGTATATCCTGTAACGCATAACGTATATCCCATAACGCATAACGCGTAGCGTATAACGTGTAACGTGAAACGTATAACGTATAACGTATACCGTATAACGTATAACGTATAACGTATAACCTATAACGTATAACGTATAACGTATAACGTATAACGTATAACGTATAACGTATAACGTATAACGTATAACGTATAACGTATAACGTATAACGTATAACGTACAACGTATAACGTATGACGTGTCACATATAAGGTATGACCTATAACGTATAACGTATAACGTTTATCCTGTAACGTATAACGTATAAAGTATAACGTATAACGTATAACGTATAACGTATAACGTATAACGTATAACGTATAACGTATAACGTATAACGTATAACGTATAACGTATAACGTATAACGTATAACGTATAACGTATAACGTATAACGTATAACGTATAACGTATAACGTATAACGTATAACGTATAACGTTTAACGTATAACGTATAACGTATAACGCATAACGTATAACGTATAACGTATAACATATAACGTATGACGTATCACGTATAAGGTATGACCTATAACGTATAACGTATAACGTATAACGCGAAACGTATAACGTAGAACGTATAACGTATAACGTATAATGTATAACGTATAACGTCTAACGTATAACGTATAACGTATAACGTATAACGTATAACATATAACATATAACGTATGACGTATAACGTATAACGTATAACGTATAACGTATAACGTATAACGTATAACGTATAACGTATAACGTGTAACGTATAACGTATAACGTTTAACGTATAACGTATAACGTATAACGCATAACGTATAACGTATAACGTATAACATATAACGTATGACGTATCACGTATAAGGTATGACCTATAACGTATAACGTATAACGTATAACGCGAAACGTATAACGTAGAACGTATAACGTATAACGTATAATGTATAACGTATAACGTCTAACGTATAACGTATAACGTATAACGTATAACGTATAACATATAACATATAACGTATGACGTATAACGTATAACGTATAACGTATAACGTATAACGTATAACGTATAACGTATAACGTATAACGTGTAACGTATAATGTATAACGTATAACGTATAACGTATAACGTATAACGTATAACGTATAACGTATAACGTATAACGTATAACGTATAACGTATAACGTATAACGTATAACCTATAACGTATAACGTATAACGTATAACGTATAACGTATAACGTATAACGTATAACGTATAACGTATAACGTATAACGTATAACGTATAACGTATAACGTATAACGTATAACGTATAACGTATAACGTATAACGTGTAACGTATAACGTATAACGTATAACGTATAACGTATAACGTCTAACGTATAACGCATAACGTATAACGTATAACGTATAACATATAACGTATGACGTATCACGTATAAGGTATGACCAATAACGTATAACGTATAACGTATATCCTGTAACGCATAACGTATAACGTATAACGTATGAAGTATAACGTATAACGTATAACGTATAACGTCTAACGTATAACGCATAACGTATAACGTATAACGTATAACATATAACGTATGACGTATCACGTATAAGGTATGACCTATAACGTAAAACGTATAATGTATATCCTGTAACGCATAACGTATATCCTATAACGCATAACGCATAGCGTATAACGTATAACGTATAACGTATAACGTATAACGTATAACGTATAACGTATAACGTATAACGTATAACGTATAACGTATAACGTATAACTTATAACGTATAACGTATAACGTATAACGTATATCGTAAAACGTAAGACGCATAACGTATAACGCATAACGTATAACGTATAACGTATAACGTATAACGTATAACGTATAACGTATAACGTATAACGTATAACGTGTAACGTATAACGTGTAACGTATAACGTGTAACGTATAACGTGTAACGTATAACGTATAACGTATAACGTATAACGTATAACGTATAACGTATAACGTATAACGTATAACGTATAACGTATAACGTATAACGTATAACGTATAACGTATAACGTATGACGTATAACGTATAACGTATAACGTATAACGTATAACGTATAACGTATAACGTATAACGTATAACGTATAACGTATAACGTATAACGTATAACGTATAACGTATAACGTATAACGTATAACGTATAACGTATAACGTATAACGTATAACGTATAACGTATAACGTATAACGTATAACGTATAACGTATAACGTATAACGTATAACGTATAACGTATAACGTATAACGTATAACGTATAACGTATAACGTATAACGTATAACGTATAACGTATAACGTATAACGTATAACGTATAACGTATAACGTATAACGTATAACGTATAACGTATAACGTATAACGTATAACGTATAACGTATAACGTATAACGTATAACTTGTAACGTATAACGTATAACGTATAACGTATATCGTAAAACGTATAACGCATAACGTATAACGCATAACGTATAACGTATAACGTATAACGTATAACGTATAACGTATAACGTATAACGTATAACGTATAACGTATAACGTATAACGTATAACGTATAACGTATAACGTATAACGTATAACGTATAACGTATAACGTATAACGTATAACGTATAACGTATAACGTATAACGTATAAAGTATAACGTATAACGTATAACGTATAACGTCTAACGTATAACCCATAACGTATAACGTACAACGTATAACATATAACGTATGACGTATCACGTATAAGGTATGACATATAACGTATAACGTATAACGTATATCCTGTAACGCATAACGTATATCCTATAACGCATAACGCGTAGCGTATAACGTATAACGTATAACGTATAACGTATAACGTATAACGTATAACGTATAACGTATAACGTATAACGTATAACGTATAACGTATAACGTATAACGTATAACGTATAACGTATAACGTATAACGTATAACGTATAACGTATAAATTCTAACGCATAACGTATAACGTATAACGTATAACGTATAACGTATAACGTATAACGTATAACGTATAACGTATAACGTCTAACGTGTAACGTATAACGTGTAACGTATAACGTGTAACGTATAACGTGTAACGTATAACGTATAACGTATAACGTATAACGTATAACGTATAACGTATAACGTATAACGTATAACGTATAACGTATAACGTATAACGTATAACGTATAACGTATAACGTATGACGTATAACGTATAACGTATAACGTATAACGTATAACGTATAACGTATAACGTATAACGTATAACGTATAACGTATAACGTATAACGTATAACGTATAACGTATAACGTATAACGTATAACGTATAACGTATAACGTATAACGTATAACGTATAACGTATAACGTATAACGTATAACGTATAACGTATAACGTATAACGTATAACGTATAACGTATAACGTATAACGTATAACGTATAACGTATAACGTATAACGTATAACGTATAACGTATAACGTATAACGTATAACGTATAACGTATAACGTATAACGTATAACGTATAACGTATAACGTATAACGTATAACGTATAACGTATAACGTATAACGTATAACGTATAACTTGTAACGTATAACGTATAACGTATAACGTATATCGTAAAACGTATAACGCATAACGTATAACGCATAACGTATAACGTATAACGTATAACGTATAACGTATAACGTATAACGTATAACGTATAACGTATAACGTATAACGTATAACGTATAACGTATAACGTATAACGTATAACGTATAACGTATAACGTATAACGTATAACGTATAACGTATAACGTATAACGTATAACGTATAAAGTATAACGTATAACGTATAACGTATAACGTCTAACGTATAACCCATAACGTATAACGTACAACGTATAACATATAACGTATGACGTATCACGTATAAGGTATGACATATAACGTATAACGTATAACGTATATCCTGTAACGCATAACGTATATCCTATAACGCATAACGCGTAGCGTATAACGTATAACGTATAACGTATAACGTATAACGTATAACGTATAACGTATAACGTATAACGTATAACGTATAACGTATAACGTATAACGTATAACGTATAACGTATAACGTATAACGTATAACGTATAACGTATAACGTATAAATTCTAACGCATAACGTATAACGTATAACGTATAACGTATAACGTATAACGTATAACGTATAACGTATAACGTATAACGTCTAACGTATAACGTATAACGTATAACGTATAACGTATAACGTATAACGTATAACGTATAACGTATAACGTATAACGTATAACGTATAACGTATAACGTATAACGTATAACGTACAACGTATAATGTATAACGTATAACGTATAACGTAAAACGTATAACGTAGAACGCAGAACGTATAACGTATAACGTATAACGTATAACGTATAACGTATAACGTATAACGTATAACGTATAACGTATAACGTATAACGTATAACGTATAACGTATAACGTATAACGTATAACGTATAACGTACAACGTATAACGTATGACGTGTCACATATAAGGTATGACCTATAACGTATAACGTATAACGTTTATCCTGTAACGTATAACGTATAAAGTATAACGTATAACGTATAACGTATAACGTATAACGTATAACGTATAACGTATAACGTATAACGTATAACGTATAACGTATAACGTATAACGTATAACGTATAACGTATAACGTATAACGTATAACGTATAACGTATAACGTATAACGTATAACGTATAACGTATAACGTATAACGTATAACGTATAACGTATAAAGTATAACGTATAACGTATAACGTATAACGTCTAACGTATAACCCATAACGTATAACGTACAGCGTATAACATATAACGTATGACGTATCACGTATAAGGTATGACCTATAACGTATAACGTATAACGTATATCCTGTAACGCATAACGTATATCCTATAACGCATAACGCGTAGCGTATAACGTGTAACGTGAAACGTATAACGTATAACGTATACCGTATTACGTATAACGTATAACGTATAACCTATAACGTATAACGTATAACGTATAACGTATAACGTATAACGTATAACGTATAACGTATAACGTATAACGTATAACGTATAACGTATAACGTATAACGTATAACGTATAACGTTTAACGTATAACGTATAACGTATAACGCATAACGTATAACGTATAACGTATAGCATATAACGTATGACGTATCACGTATAAGGTATGACCTATAACGTATAACGTATAACGTATAACGCGAAACGTATAACGTAGAACGTATAACGTATAACGTATAATGTATAACGTATAACGTCTAACGTATAACGTATAACGTATAACGTATAACGTATAACATATAACATATAACGTATGACGTATAACGTATAACGTATAACGTATAACGTATAACGTATAACGTATAACGTATAACGTATAACGTGTAACGTATAACGTATAACGTATAACGTATAACGTATAACGTATAACGTATAACGTATAACGTATAACGTATAACGTATAACGTATAACGTATAACGTATAACGTATAACGTATAACGTATAACGTATAACGTATAACGTATAACGTATAACGTATAACGTATAACGTATAACGTATAACGTATAACGTATAACGTATAACGTATAACGTATAACGTATAACGTATAACGTATAACGTATAACGTATAACGTATAACGTATAACGTATAACGTGTAACGTATAACGCATAACGTATAACGTATAACGTATAACGTCTAACGTATAACGCATAACGTATAACGTATAACGTATAACATATAACGTATGACGTATCACGTATAAGGTATGACCAATAACGTATAACGTATAACGTATATCCTGTAACGCATAACGTATAACGTATAACGTATGAAGTATAACGTATAACGTATAACGTATAACGTCAAACGTATAACGCATAACGTATAACGTATAACGTATAACATATAACGTATGACGTATCACGTATAAGGTATGACCTATAACGTAAAACGTATAATGTATATCCTGTAACGCATAACGTATATCCTATAACGCATAACGCATAGCGTATAACGTATAACGTATAACGTATAACGTATAACGTATAACGTATAACGTATAACGTATAACGTATAACGTATAACGTATAACGTATAACGTATAACGTATAACTTATAACGTATAACGTATAACGTATAACGTATATCGTAAAACGTAAGACGCATAACGTATAACGCATAACGTATAACGTATAACGTATAACGTATAACGTATAACGTATAACGTATAACGTATAACGTGTAACGTATAACGTGTAACCTATAACGTGTAACGTATAACGTATAACGTATAACGTATAACGTATAACGTATAACGTATAACGTATAACGTATAACGTATAACGTATAACGTATAACGTATAACGTATAACGTATAACGTATAACGTATAACGTATAACGTATAACGTATAACGTATAACGTATAACGTATAACGTATAACGTATAACGTATAACGTATAACGTATAACGTATAACGTATAACGTTTAACGTATAACGTATAACGTATAACGTATATCGTATAACGTATAACGTATAACGTATAACGTATAACGTATAACCGTATAACGTATAACGTATAACGTTTAACGTATAACGTATAACGTATAACGTATAACGTATAACGTATAACGTATAACGTATAACGTATAACGTATAACGTATAACGTATAACGAATAACGTATAACGTATAACGTATAACGTATAACGTATAACGTATAACGTATAACGTATAACGTATAACGTATAACGCATAACGTTTAACGTATAACGTATAACGTATAACGTATAACGTATAACGTATAACGTATAACGTATAACGTATAACCTATAACGTATAACGTATAACGTATAACGTATAACGTATAACGTATAACGTATAACGTATAACGTATAACGTATAACGTATAACGTATAACGTATAACGTATAACGTATAACGTATAACGTTTAACGTATAACGTATAACGTATAACGTATAACGTATAACGTATAACGTATAACGTATAACGTATAACGTATAACGTATAACGTATAACGTGTAACGTATAACGTATAACGTATAACGTATAACGTATAACGTATAACGTCTAACGTATAACGCATAACGTATAACGTATAACGTATAACATATAACGTATGACGTATCACGTATAAGGTATGACCAATAACGTATAACGTATAACGTATATCCTGTAACGCATAACGTATAACGTATAACGTATAACGTATAACGTATAACGTATAACGTATAACGTATAACGTATAACGTATAACGTATAACGTTTAACGTATAACGTATAACGTATAACGTATATCGTATAACGTATAACGTATAACGTATAACGTATAACGTATAACGTATAACGTATAACGTATAACGTTTAACGTATAACGTATAACGTATAACGTATAACGTATAACGTATAACGTATAACGTATAACGTATAACGTATAACGTATAACGTATAACGTATAACGTATAACGTATAACGTGTAACGTATAACGTATAACGTATAACGTATAACGTATAACGTCTAACGTATAACGCATAACGTATAACGTATAACGTCTAACGTATAACGCATAACGTATAACGTATAACGTATAACATATAACGTATGACGTATCACGTATAAGGTATGACCTATAACGTATAACGTATAACGTATAACGTATAACGTATAACGTGTAACGTATAACGTATAACGTATAACGTATAACGTATAACGTATAACGTATAACGTATAACGTATAACGTATAACGTATAACGTATAACGTATAACGTCTAACGTATAACGTATAACGTATAACGTATAACGTATAACATATAACGTATGACGTATAACGTATAACGTATAACGTATAACGTATAACGTATAACGTATAACGTATAACGTATAACGTATAACGTATAACGTATAACGTATAACGTATAACGTATAACGTATAACGTATAACGTATAACGTATAACGTATAACGTATAACGTATAACGTATAACGTATAACGTATAAATTCTAACGCATAACGTATAACGTATAACGTATAACGTATAACGTATAACGTATAACGTATAACGTATAACGTATAACGTATAACGTTTAACGTATAACGTATAACGTATAACGTATAACGTATAACGTATAACGTATAACGTATAACGTATAACGTATAACGTATAACGTATAACGTATAACGTATAACGTATAACGTATAACGTATAACGTATAACGTATAACGTATAACGTATAACGTATAACGTATAACGTATAACGTATAACGTATAACGTATAACGTATAACGTATAACGTATAACGTATAACGTATAACGTATAACGTAGAACGTATAACGAATAACGTAGAACGTATAACGCATAACGTATAACGTACAACGTATAACGTATAACGTATAACGTATATCGTAAAACGTATAACGTATAACGTATAACGTATAACGTATAACGTATAACGTATAACGTATAACGTATAACGTATAACGTATAACGTATAATGTATAACGTATAACGTATAACGTATAACGACTAACGTAGAACGTATAACGTATAACGCATAACGTATAACGTATAACGTATAACGTATAACGTATAACGTATAACGTATAACGTATAACGTATAACGTATAACGTATAACGTATAACGCATAACGTATAACGTACAACGTATAACGTATAACGTATAACGTATAACGTATAACGTATAACGTAGAACGTATAACGTATAACGTATAACGTATAACGTATAACGTATAACGTATAACGTATAACTTGTAACGTATAACGTATAACGTATAACGTATATCGTAAAACGTATAACGCATAACGTATAACGCATAACGTATAACGTATAACGTATAACGTATAACGTATAACGTATAACGTATAACGTATAACGTATAACGTATAACGTATAACGTATAACGTATAACGTATAACGTATAACGTATAACGTATAACGTATAACGTATAACGTATAACGTATAACGTATAACGTATAAAGTATAACGTATAACGTATAACGTATAACGTCTAACGTGTAACCCATAACGTATAACGTACAACGTATAACATATAACGTATGACGTATCACGTATAAGGTATGACATATAACGTATAACGTATAACGTATATCCTGTAACGCATAACGTATATCCTATAACGCATAACGCGTAGCGTATAACGTATAACGTATAACGTATAACGTATAACGTATAACGTATAACGTATAACGTATAACGTATAACGTATAACGTATAACGTATAACGTATAACGTATAACGTATAACGTATAACGTATAACGTATAACGTATAACGTATAACGTATAAATTCTAACGCATAACGTATAACGTATAACGTATAACGTATAACGTATAACGTATAACGTATAACGTATAACGTATAACGTATAACGTATAACGTATAACGTATAACGTATAACGTATAACGTATAACGTATAACGTATAACGTATAACGTATAACGTATAACGTATAACGTATAACGTATAACGTATAACGTATAACGTATAACGTATAACGTATAACGTATAACGTATAACGTATAACGTATAACGTACAACGTATAATGTATAACGTATAACGTATAACGTAAAATGTATAACGTAGAACGCAGAACGTATAACGTATAACGTATAACGTATAACGTATAACGTATAACGTATAACGTATAACGTATAACGTATAACGTATAACGTATAACGTATAACGTATAACGTATAACGTATAACGTATAACGTACAACGTATAACGTATGACGTGTCACATATAAGGTATGACCTATAACGTATAACGTATAACGTTTATCCTGTAACGTATAACGTATAAAGTATAACGTATAACGTATAACGTATAACGTATAACGTATAACGTATAACGTATAACGTATAACGTATAACGTATAACGTATAACGTATAACGTATAACGTATAACGTATAACGTATAACGTATAACGTATAACGTATAACGTATAACGTATAACGTATAACGTATAACGTATAACGTATAACGTATAACGTATAACGTATAACGTATAAAGTATAACGTATAACGTATAACGTATAACGTCTAACGTATAACCCATAACGTATAACGTACAGCGTATAACATATAACGTATGACGTATCACGTATAAGGTATGACCTATAACGTATAACGTATAACGTATATCCTGTAACGCATAACGTATATCCTATAACGCATAACGCGTAGCGTATAACGTGTAACGTGAAACGTATAACGTATAACGTATACCGTATAACGTATAACGTATAACGTATAACGTATAACGTATAACGTATAAATTCTAACGCATAACGTATAACGTATAACGTATAACGTATAACGTATAACGTATAACGTATAACGTATAACGTATAACGTATAACGTATAACGTATAACGTATAACGTATAACGTATAACGTATAACGTATAACGTATAACGTATAACGTATAACGTATAACGTATAACGTATAACGTATAACGTATAACGTATAACGTATAACGTATAACGTATAACGTATAACGTATAACGTATAACGTATAACGTATAACGTATAACGTATAACGTATAACGTATAACGTATAACGTATAACGTATAACGTATAACGTATAACGTATAACGTATAACGTACAACGTATAATGTATAACGTATAACGTATAACGTAAAATGTATAACGTAGAACGCAGAACGTATAACGTATAACGTATAACGTATAACGTATAACGTATAACGTATAACGTATAACGTATAACGTATAACGTATAACGAATAACGTATAACGTATAACGTATAACGTATAACGTATAACGTATAACGTATAACGTATAACGTATAACGTATAACGTATAACGTTTAACGTATAACGTATAACGTATAACGTATAACGTATAACGTATAACGTATAACGTATAACGTATAACCTATAACGTATAACGTATAACGTATAACGTATAACGTATAACGTATAACGTATAACGTATAACGTATAACGTATAACGTATAACGTATAACGTATAACGTATAACGTATAACGTATAACGTTTAACGTATAACGTATAACGTATAACGTATAACGTATAACGTATAACGTATAACGTATAACGTATAACGTATAACGTATAACGTATAACGTGTAACGTATAACGTATAACGTATAACGTATAACGTATAACGTATAACGTCTAACGTATAACGCATAACGTATAACGTATAACGTATAACATATAACGTATGACGTATCACGTATAAGGTATGACCAATAACGTATAACGTATAACGTATATCCTGTAACGCATAACGTATAACGTATAACGTATAACGTATAACGTATAACGTATAACGTATAACGTATAACGTATAACGTATAACGTTTAACGTATAACGTATAACGTATAACGTATATCGTATAACGTATAACGTATAACGTATAACGTATAACGTATAACGTATAACGTATAACGTATAACGTTTAACGTATAACGTATAACGTATAACGTATAACGTATAACGTATAACGTATAACGTATAACGTATAACGTATAACGTATAACGTATAACGTATAACGTATAACGTATAACGTGTAACGTATAACGTATAACGTATAACGTATAACGTATAACGTCTAACGTATAACGCATAACGTATAACGTATAACGTCTAACGTATAACGCATAACGTATAACGTATAACGTATAACATATAACGTATGACGTATCACGTATAAGGTATGACCTATAACGTATAACGTATAACGTATAACGTATAACGTATAACGTGTAACGTATAACGTATAACGTATAACGTATAACGTATAACGTATAACGTATAACGTATAACGTATAACGTATAACGTATAACGTATAACGTATAACGTATAATGTATAACGTATAACGTCTAACGTATAACGTATAACGTATAACGTATAACGTATAACATATAACGTATGACGTATAACGTATAACGTATAACGTATAACGTATAACGTATAACGTATAACGTATAACGTATAACGTATAACGTATAACGTATAACGTATAACGTATAACGTATAACGTATAACGTATAACGTATAACGTATAATGTATAACGTATAACGTATAACGTATAACGTATAACGTATAACGTATAACGTATAACATATAACGTATGACGTATAACGTATAACGTATAACGTATAACGTATAACGTATAACGTATAACGTATAACGTATAACGTATAACGTATAACGTATAACGTATAACGTATAACGTATAACGTATAACGTATAACGTATAACGTATAACGTATAACGTATAACGTATAACGTATAACGTATAACGTATAACGTATAACGTATAACGTATAAATTCTAACGCATAACGTATAACGTATAACGTATAACGTATAACGTATAACGTATAACGTATAACGTATAACGTATAACGTATAACGTTTAACGTATAACGTATAACGTATAACGTATAACGTATAACGTATAACGTATAACGTATAACGTATAACGTATAACGTATAACGTATAACGTATAACGTATAACGTATAACGTATAACGTATAACGTATAACGTATAACGTATAACGTATAACGTATAACGTATAACGTATAACGTATAACGTATAACGTATAACGTATAACGTATAACGTATAACGTATAACGTATAACGTATAACGTAGAACGTATAACGAATAACGTAGAACGTATAACGCATAACGTATAACGTACAACGTATAACGTATAACGTATAACGTATATCGTAAAACGTATAACGTATAACGTATAACGTATAACGTATAACGTATAACGTATAACGTATAACGTATAACGTATAACGTATAACGTATAATGTATAACGTATAACGTATAACGTATAACGACTAACGTAGAACGTATAACGTATAACGCATAACGTATAACGTATAACGTATAACGTATAACGTATAACGTATAACGTATAACGTATAACGTATAACGTATAACGTATAACGCATAACGTATAACGTACAACGTATAACGTATAACGTATAACGTATAACGTATAACGTATAACGTAGAACGTATAACGTATAACGTATAACGTATAACGTATAACGTATAACGTATAACGTATAACTTGTAACGTATAACGTATAACGTATAACGTATATCGTAAAACGTATAACGCATAACGTATAACGCATAACGTATAACGTATAACGTATAACGTATAACGTATAACGTATAACGTATAACGTATAACGTATAACGTATAACGTATAACGTATAACGTATAACGTATAACGTATAACGTATAACGTATAACGTATAACGTATAACGTATAACGTATAACGTATAACGTATAAAGTATAACGTATAACGTATAACGTATAACGTCTAACGTGTAACCCATAACGTATAACGTACAACGTATAACATATAACGTATGACGTATCACGTATAAGGTATGACATATAACGTATAACGTATAACGTATATCCTGTAACGCATAACGTATATCCTATAACGCATAACGCGTAGCGTATAACGTATAACGTATAACGTATAACGTATAACGTATAACGTATAACGTATAACGTATAACGTATAACGTATAACGTATAACGTATAACGTATAACGTATAACGTATAACGTATAACGTATAACGTATAACGTATAACGTATAAATTCTAACGCATAACGTATAACGTATAACGTATAACGTATAACGTATAACGTATAACGTATAACGTATAACGTATAACGTATAACGTATAACGTATAACGTATAACGTATAACGTATAACGTATAACGTATAACGTATAACGTATAACGTATAACGTATAACGTATAACGTATAACGTATAACGTATAACGTATAACGTATAACGTATAACGTATAACGTATAACGTATAACGTATAACGTATAACGTATAACGTATAACGTATAACGTACAACGTATAATGTATAACGTATAACGTATAACGTAAAATGTATAACGTAGAACGCAGAACGTATAACGTATAACGTATAACGTATAACGTATAACGTATAACGTATAACGTATAACGTATAACGTATAACGTATAACGTATAACGTATAACGTATAACGTATAACGTATAACGTATAACGTATAACGTACAACGTATAACGTATGACGTGTCACATATAAGGTATGACCTATAACGTATAACGTATAACGTTTATCCTGTAACGTATAACGTATAAAGTATAACGTATAACGTATAACGTATAACGTATAACGTATAACGTATAACGTATAACGTATAACGTATAACGTATAACGTATAACGTATAACGTATAACGTATAACGTATAACGTATAACGTATAACGTATAACGTATAACGTATAACGTATAACGTATAACGTATAACGTATAACGTATAACGTATAACGTATAACGTATAACGTATAAAGTATAACGTATAACGTATAACGTATAACGTCTAACGTATAACCCATAACGTATAACGTACAGCGTATAACATATAACGTATGACGTATCACGTATAAGGTATGACCTATAACGTATAACGTATAACGTATATCCTGTAACGCATAACGTATATCCTATAACGCATAACGCGTAGCGTATAACGTGTAACGTGAAACGTATAACGTATAACGTATACCGTATAACGTATAACGTATAACGTATAACGTATAACGTATAACGTATAAATTCTAACGCATAACGTATAACGTATAACGTATAACGTATAACGTATAACGTATAACGTATAACGTATAACGTATAACGTATAACGTATAACGTATAACGTATAACGTATAACGTATAACGTATAACGTATAACGTATAACGTATAACGTATAACGTATAACGTATAACGTATAACGTATAACGTATAACGTATAACGTATAACGTATAACGTATAACGTATAACGTATAACGTATAACGTATAACGTATAACGTATAACGTATAACGTATAACGTATAACGTATAACGTATAACGTATAACGTATAACGTATAACGTATAACGTATAACGTACAACGTATAATGTATAACGTATAACGTATAACGTAAAATGTATAACGTAGAACGCAGAACGTATAACGTATAACGTATAACGTATAACGTATAACGTATAACGTATAACGTATAACGTATAACGTATAACGTATAACGTATAACGTATAACGTATAACGTATAACGTACAACGTATAACGTATGACGTGTCACATATAAGGTATGACCTATAACGTATAACGTATAACGTTTATCCTGTAACGTATAACGTATAAAGTATAACGTATAACGTATAACGTATAACGTATAACGTATAACGTATAACGTATAACGTATAACGTATAACGTATAACGTATAACGTATAACGTATAACGTATAACGTATAACGTATAACGTATAACGTATAACGTATAACGTATAACGTATAACGTATAACGTATAACGTATAACGTATAACGTATAACGTATAACGTATAACGTATAACGTATAAAGTATAACGTATAACGTATAACGTATAACGTCTAACGTATAACCCATAACGTATAACGTACAGCGTATAACATATAACGTATGACGTATCACGTATAAGGTATGACCTATAACGTATAACGTATAACGTATATCCTGTAACGCATAACGTATATCCTATAACGCATAACGCGTAGCGTATAACGTGTAACGTGAAACGTATAACGTATAACGTATACCGTATAACGTATAACGTATAACGTATAACCTATAACGTATAACGTATAACGTATAACGTATAACGTATAACGTATAACGTATAACGTATAAATTCTAACGCATAACGTATAACGTATAACGTATAACGTATAACGCATAACGTATAACGTATAACGTCTAACGTATAACGCATAACGTATAACGTATAACGTATAACATATAACGTATGACGTATCACGTATAAGGTATGACCTATAACGTATAACGTATAACGTATAACGTATAACGTATAACGTGTAACGTATAACGTATAACGTATAACGTATAACGTATAACGTATAACGTATAACGTATAACGTATAACGTATAACGTATAACGTATAACGTATAACGTATAATGTATAACGTATAACGTCTAACGTATAACGTATAACGTATAACGTATAACGTATAACATATAACGTATGACGTATAACGTATAACGTATAACGTATAACGTATAACGTATAACGTATAACGTATAACGTATAACGAATAACGTATAACGTATAACGTATAACGTATAACGTATAACGTATAACGTATAACGTATAACGTATAATGTATAACGTATAACGTCTAACGTATAACGTATAACGTATAACGTATAACGTATAACATATAACGTATGACGTATAACGTATAACGTATAACGTATAACGTATAACGTATAACGTATAACGTATAACGTATAACGTATAACGTATAACGTATAACGTATAACGTATAACGTATAACGTATAACGTATAACGTATAACGTATAACGTATAACGTATAACGTATAACGTATAACGTATAACGTATAACGTATAACGTATAACGTATAAATTCTAACGCATAACGTATAACGTATAACGTATAACGTATAACGTATAACGTATAACGTATAACGTATAACGTATAACGTATAACGTTTAACGTATAACGTATAACGTATAACGTATAACGTATAACGTATAACGTATAACGTATAACGTATAACGTATAACGTATAACGTATAACGTATAACGTATAACGTATAACGTATAACGTATAACGTATAACGTATAACGTATAACGTATAACGTATAACGTATAACGTATAACGTATAACGTATAACGTATAACGTATAACGTATAACGTATAACGTATAACGTATAACGTAGAACGTATAACGAATAACGTAGAACGTATAACGCATAACGTATAACGTACAACGTATAACGTATAACGTATAACGTATATCGTAAAACGTATAACGTATAACGTATAACGTATAACGTATAACGTATAACGTATAACGTATAACGTATAACGTATAACGTATAACGTATAATGTATAACGTATAACGTATAACGTATAACGACTAACGTAGAACGTATAACGTATAACGCATAACGTATAACGTATAACGTATAACGTATAACGTATAACGTATAACGTATAACGTATAACGTATAACGTATAACGTATAACGCATAACGTATAACGTACAACGTATAACGTATAACGTATAACGTATAACGTATAACGTATAACGTAGAACGTATAACGTATAACGTATAACGTATAACGTATAACGTATAACGTATAACGTATAACTTGTAACGTATAACGTATAACGTATAACGTATATCGTAAAACGTATAACGCATAACGTATAACGCATAACGTATAACGTATAACGTATAACGTATAACATATAACGTATAACGTATAACGTATAACGTATAACGTATAACGTATAACGTATAACGTATAACGTATAACGTATAACGTATAACGTATAACGTATAACGTATAACGTATAACGTATAACGTATAACGTATAAAGTATAACGTATAACGTATAACGTATAACGTCTAACGTGTAACCCATAACGTATAACGTACAACGTATAACATATAACGTATGACGTATCACGTATAAGGTATGACATATAACGTATAACGTATAACGTATATCCTGTAACGCATAACGTATATCCTATAACGCATAACGCGTAGCGTATAACGTATAACGTATAACGTATAACGTATAACGTATAACGTATAACGTATAACGTATAACGTATAACGTATAACGTATAACGTATAACGTATAACGTATAACGTATAACGTATAACGTATAACGTATAACGTATAACGTATAACGTATAAATTCTAACGCATAACGTATAACGTATAACGTATAACGTGTAACGTATAACGTATAACGTATAACGGATAACGTATAACGTATAACGTATAACGTATAACGTATAACGTATAACGTATAACGTATAACGTATAACGTATAACGTATAACGTATAATGTATAACGTATAACGTATAACGTATAACGACTAACGTAGAACGTATAACGTATAACGCATAACGTATAACGTATAACGTATAACGTATAACGTATAACGTATAACGTATAACGTATAACGTATAACGTATAACGTATAACGCATAACGTATAACGTACAACGTATAACGTATAACATATAACGTATAACGTATAACGTATAACGTAGAACGTAGAACGTATAACGTATAACGTATAACGTATAACGTATAACGTATAACGTATAACTTGTAACGTATAACGTATAACTTATAACGTATATCGTAAAACGTATAACGCATAACGTATAACGCATAACGTATAACGTATAACGTATAACGTATAACGTATAACGTATAACGTATAACGTATAACGTATAACGTATAACGTATAACGTATAACGTATAACGTATAACGTATAACGTATAACGTATAACGTATAACGTATAACGTATAACGTATAACGTATAACGTATAACGTATAACGTATAACGTATAACGTATAACGTATAACGTATAACGTATAACGTATAACGTATAACGTATAACGTACAACGTATAACGTATGACGTGTCACATATAATGTATGACCTATAACGTATAACGTATAACGTTTATCCTGTAACGTATAACGTATAAAGTATAACGTATAACGTATAACGTATAACGTATAACGTATAACGTATAACGTATAACGTATAACGTATAACGTATAACGTATAACGTATAACGTATAACGTATAACGTATAACGTATAACGTATAACGTATAACGTATAACGTATAACGTATAACGTTTAACGTATAACGTATAACGTATAACGCATAACGTATAACGTATAACGTATAACATATAACGTATGACGTATCACGTATAAGGTATGACCTATAACGTATAACGTATAACGTATAACGCGAAACGTATAACGTAGAACGTATAACGTATAACGTATAATGTATAACGTATAACGTCTAACGTATAACGTATAACGTATAACGTATAACGTATAACATATAACATATAACGTATGACGTATAACGTATAACGTATAACGTATAACGTATAACGTATAACGTATAACGTATAACGTATAACGTGTAACGTATAACGTATAACGTTTAACGTATAACGTATAACGTATAACGCATAACGTATAACGTATAACGTATAACATATAACGTATGACGTATCACGTATAAGGTATGACCTATAACGTATAACGTATAACGTATAACGCGAAACGTATAACGTAGAACGTATAACGTATAACGTATAATGTATAACGTATAACGTCTAACGTATAACGTATAACGTATAACGTATAACGTATAACATATAACATATAACGTATGACGTATAACGTATAACGTATAACGTATAACGTATAACGTATAACGTATAACGTATAACGTATAACGTGTAACGTATAACGTATAACGTATAACGTATAACGTATAACGTATAACGTATAACGTATAACGTATAACGTATAACGTATAACGTATAACGTATAACGTATAACGTATAACGTATAACGTATAACGTATAACGTATAACGTATAACGTATAACGTATAACGTATAACGTATAACGTATAACGTATAACGTATAACGTATAACGTATAACGTATAACGTATAACGTATAACGTGTAACGTATAACGTATAACGTATAACGTATAACGTATAACGTCTAACGTATAACGCATAACGTATAACGTATAACGTATAACATATAACGTATGACGTATCACGTATAAGGTATGACCAATAACGTATAACGTATAACGTATATCCTGTAACGCATAACGTATAACGTATAACGTATGAAGTATAACGTATAACGTATAACGTATAACGTCTAACGTATAACGCATAACGTATAACGTATAACGTATAACATATAACGTATGACGTATCACGTATAAGGTATGACCTATAACGTAAAACGTATAATGTATATCCTGTAACGCATAACGTATATCCTATAACGCATAACGCATAGCGTATAACGTATAACGTATAACGTATAACGTATAACGTATAACGTATAACGTATAACGTATAACGTATAACGTATAACGTATAACGTATAACTTATAACGTATAACGTATAACGTATAACGTATATCGTAAAACGTAAGACGCATAACGTATAACGCATAACGTATAACGTATAACGTATAACGTATAACGTATAACGTATAACGTATAACGTATAACGTATAACGTGTAACGTATAACGTGTAACGTATAACGTGTAACGTATAACGTGTAACGTATAACGTATAACGTATAACGTATAACGTATAACGTATAACGTATAACGTATAACGTATAACGTATAACGTATAACGTATAACGTATAACGTATAACGTATAACGTATAACGTATAACGTATAACGTATAACGTATAACGTATAACGTATAACGTATAACGTATAACGTATAACGTATAACGTATAACGTATAACGTATAACGTATAACGTATAACGTATAACGTATAACGTATAACGTATAACGTATAACGTATAACGTATAACGTATAACGTATAACGTATAACGTCTAACGTATAACGTATAACGTATAACGTATAACGTATAACATATAACGTATGACGTATCACGTATAAGGTATGACCTATAACGTAAAACGTATAATGTATATCCTGTAACGCATAACGTATATCCTATAACGCATAACGCATAGCGTATAACGTATAACGTATAACGTATAACGTATAACGTATAACGTATAACGTATAACGTATAACGTACAACGTATAACGTATAACGTATAACGTATAAAGTATAACGTATAACGTATAACGTATAACGTCTAACGTGTAACCCATAACGTATAACGTACAGCGTATAACATATAACGTATGACGTATCACGTATAAGGTATGACCTATAACGTATAACGTATAACGTATATCCTGTAACGCATAACGTATATCCTATAACGCATAACGCGTAGCGTATAACGTGTAAAGTGAAACGTATAACGTATAACGTATACCGTATAACGTATAACGTATAACGTATAACCTATAACGTATAACGTATAACGTATAACGTATAACGTATAACGTATAACGTATAACGTATAACGTATAACGTATAACGTATAACGTATAACGTATAACGTATAACGTATAACGTTTGACGTATAACGTATAACGTATAACGCATAACGTATAACGTATAACGTATAACATATAACGTATGACGTATCACGTATAAGGTATGACCTATAACGTATAACGTATAACGTATAACGCGAAACGTATAACGTAGAACGTATAACGTATAACGTATAATGTATAACGTATAACGTCTAACGTATAACGTATAACGTATAACGTATAACGTATAACGTATAACATATAACATATAACGTATGACGTATAACGTATAACGTATAACGTATAACGTATAACGTATAACGTATAACGTATAACGTATAACGTGTAACGTATAATGTATAACGTATAACGTATAACGTATAACGTATAACGTATAACGTATAACGTATAACGTATAACGTATAACGTATAACGTATAACGTATAACGTATAACGTATAACGTATAACGTATAACGTATAACGTATAACGTATAACGTATAACGTATAACGTATAACGTATAACGTATAACGTATAACGTATAACGTATAACGTATAACGTATAACGCATAACGTATAACGTATAACGTATAACATATAACGTATGACGTATCACGTATAAGGTATGACCTATAACGTAAAACGTATAATGTATATCCTGTAACGCATAACGTATATCCTATAACGCATAACGCATAGCGTATAACGTATAACGTATAACGTATAACGTATAACGTATAACGTATAACGTATAACGTATAACGTATAACGTATAACGTATAACGTATAACGTATAACGTATAACTTATAACGTATAACGTATAACGTATAACGTATATCGTAAAACGTAAGACGCATAACGTATAACGCATAACGTATAACGTATAACCTATAACGTATAACGTATAACGTATAACGTATAACGTATAACGTATAACGTATAACGTATAACGTATAACGTATAACGTATAACGTATAACGTATAACGTATAACGTTTAACGTATAACGTATAACGTATAACGTATAACGTATAACGTATAACGTATAACGTATAACGTATAACGTATAACGTATAACGTATAACGTATAACGTGTAACGTATAACGTATAACGTATAACGTATAACGTATAACGTCTAACGTATAACGCATAACGTATAACGTATAACGTATAACATATAACGTATGACGTATCACGTATAAGGTATGACCAATAACGTATAACGTATAACGTATATCCTGTAACGCATAACGTATAACGTATAACGTATAACGTATAACGTATAACGTATAACGTATAACGTATAACGTATAACGTTTAACGTATAACGTATAACGTATAACGTATATCGTATAACGTATAACGTATAACGTATAACGTATAACGTATAACGTATAACGTATAACGTATAACGTTTAACGTATAACGTATAACGTATAACGTATAACGTATAACGTATAACGTATAACGTATAACGTATAACGTATAACGTATAACGTATAACGTATAACGTATAACGTATAACGTGTAACGTATAACGTATAACGTATAACGTATAACGTATAACGTCTAACGTATAACGCATAACGTATAACGTATAACGTATAACATATAACGTATGACGTATCACGTATAAGGTATGACCAATAACGTATAACGTATAACGTATATCCTGTAACGCATAACGTATAACGTATAACGTATGAAGTATAACGTATAACGTATAACGTATAACGTCTAACGTATAACGCATAACGTATAACGTATAACGTATAACATATAACGTATGACGTATCACGTATAAGGTATGACCTATAACGTATAACGTATAACGTATAACGTATAACGTATAACGTATAACGTATAACGTATAACGTATAACGTATAACGTATAACGTATAACGTATAACGTATAACGTATAACGTATAACGTATAACGTATAACGTACAACGTATAACGTGTAACGTATAACGTATAACATGTAACGTATAACGTAAAACGTATAACGTATAACGTATAACGTGTAACGTATAACGTATAACGTATAACGGATAACGTATAACGTATAACGTATAACGTATAACGTATAACGTATAACGTATAACGTATAACGTATAACGTATAACGTATAACGTATAATGTATAACGTATAACGTATAACGTATAACGACTAACGTAGAACGTATAACGTATAACGCATAACGTATAACGTATAACGTATAACGTATAACGTATAACGTATAACGTATAACGTATAACGTATAACGTATAACGTATAACGTATAACGTATAACGTATAACGTATAACGTATAAATTCTAACGCATAACGTATAACGTATAAAATATAACGTATAACGTATAAATTCTAACGCATAACGTATAACGTATAACGTATAACGTATAACGTATAACGTATAACGTATAACGTATAACGTATAACGTATAACGTATAACGTATAACGTATAACGTATAACGTATAACGTATAACGTATAACGTATAACGTATAACGACTAACGTAGAACGTATAACGCATAACGTATAACGTACAACGTATAACGTATAACGTATAACGTATAACGTATAACGTATAACGTAGAACGTATAACGTATAACGTATAACGTATAACGTATAACGTATAACGTATAACGTATAACGTATAATGTATAACGTATAACGTATAACGTATAACGACTAACGTAGAACGTATAACGTATAACGCATAACGTATAACGTATAACGTATAACGTATAACGTATAACGTATAACGTATAACGTATAACGTATAACGTATAACGTATAACGTATAACGTATAACGTATAACGTATAACGTATAACGTATAACGTATAACGTACAACGTATAACGTATAGCGTATAACGTATAACGTATAACGTATAACGTATAACGTATAACGTATAACGTATAACGTATAACGTATAACGTATAACGTATAACGTATAACGTATAACGTATAACGTATAACGTATAACGTATAACGCATAACGTATAACGTATAACGTATAACATATAACGTATGACGTATCACGTATAAGGTATGACCTATAACGTATAACGTATAACGTATAACGTATAACGTATAACGTGTAACGTATAACGTATAACGTATAACGTATAACGTATAACGTATAACGTATAACGTATAACGTATAACGTATAACGTATAACGTATAATGCATAACGTATAACGTCTAACGTATAACGTATAACGTATAACGTATAACGTATAACATATAACGTATGACGTATAACGTATAACGTATAACGTATAACGTATAACGTATAACGTATAACGTATAACGTATAACGTGTAACGTATAACGTATAACGTATAACGTATAACGTATAACGTATAACGTATAACGTATAACGTATAACGTATAACGTATAACGTATAATGTATAACGTATAACGTATAACATATAACGACTAACGTAGAACGTATAACGTATAACGCATAACGTATAGCGTATAACGTATAACGTATAACGTATAACGTATAACGTATAACGTATAACGTATAACGTATAACGTATAACGTATAACGTATAACGTATAACGTATAACGTATAACGTATAACGTATAACGTATAACGTATAACGTATAACGTATAACGTATAACGTATAACGTATAACGTATAACGTATAACGTATAACGTATAACGTATAACGTATAACGTATAACGTATAACGTATAACGTATAACGTATAAATTCTAACGCATAACGTATAACGTATAACGTATAACGTATAACGTATAACGTATAACGTATAACGTATAACGTATAACGTATAACGTATAACGTATAACGTATAACGTATAACGTATACCGTATAACGTATAACGTATAACGTATAACGTATAACGTATAACGTATAACGTATAACGTATAACGTATAACGTATAACGTATAACGTATAACGTATAACGTATAACGCATAACGTATAGCGTATAACGTATAACGTATAACGTATAACGTATAACGTATAACGTATAACGTGTAACGTAGAACGTATAACGTATAACGTATAACGTATAACGTATAACGTATAACGTATAACGTATAACGTATAACGTATAACGTAGAACGTATAACGTATAACGTATAACGTATAACGTATAACGTATAACGTATAACGTATAACGTATAATGTATAACGTATAACGTATAACGTATAACGACTAACGTAGAACGTATAACGTATAACGCATAACGTATAACGTATAACGTATAACGTATAACGTATAACGTATAACGTATAACGTATAACGTATAACGTATAACGTATAACGTATAACGTATAACGTATAACGTATAACGTATAACGTATAACGTATAACGTATAACGTATAACGTATAACGTATAACGTATAACGTATAACGTATAACGTATATCGTATAACGTATAACGTATAACGTATAACGTATAACGTATAACGTATAACGTATAACGTATAACGTATAACGTATAACGTATAACGTATAACGTATAACGTATAACGTATAACGTATAACGTATAACGTATAACGTATAAATTCTAACGCATAACGTATAACGTATAACGTATAACGTATAACGTATAACGTATAACGTATAACGTATAACGTATAACGTATAACGTATAACGTATAACGTATAACGTATAACGTATAACGTATAACGTATAACGTATAACGTATAACGTATAACCTATAACGTATAACGTATAACGTATAACGTATAACGTATAACGTATAACGTATAACGTATAACGTATAACGTATAACGTATAACGTATAACGTTTAACGTATAACGTATAACGTATAACGCATAACGTATAACGTATAACGTATAACATATAACGTATGACGTATCACGTATAAGGTATAACGTATAACGTATAACGTATAACATATAACGTATGACGTATAACGTATAACGTATAACGTATAACGTATAACGTATAACGTATAACGTATAACGTATAACGTATAACGTATAACGTATAACGTATAACGTATAACGTATAACGTATAACGTATAACGTATAACGTATAACGTATAACGTATAACGTATGACGTATAACGTATAACGTATAACGTATAACGTATAACGTATAACGTATAACGTATAACGTATAACGTATAACGTATAACGCATAACGTATAACGTATAACGTATAACGTATAACGTATAACGTATAACGTATAACGTATAACGTATAACGTATAACGTATAACGTATAACGTATAACGTATAATGTATAACGTATAACGTATAACGTATAACGACTAACGTAGAACGTATAACGTATAACGCATAACGTATAGCGTATAACGTATAACGTATAACGTATAACGTATAACGTATAACGTATAACGTATAACGTATAACGTATAACGTATAACGTATAACGTATAACGTATAACGTATAACGTATAACGTATAACGTATAACGTATAACGTATAACGTATAACGTATAACGTATAACGTATAACGTATAACGTATAAATTCTAACGCATAACGTATAACGTATAACGTATAACGTATAACGTATAACGTATAACGTATAACGTATAACGTATAACGTATAACGTATAACGTATAACGTATAACGTATAACGTATAACGTATAACGTATAACGTATAACGTATAACGTATAACGTATAACGTATAACGTATAACGTATAACGTATAACGTATAACGTATAACGTATAACGTATAACGTATAACGTATAACGTATAACGTATAACGTATAACGTATAACGTATAACGTATAACGTATAACGTATAACGTATAACGTATAACGTAGAACGTATAACGAATAACGTAGAACGTATAACGCATAACGTATAACGTACAACGTATAACGTATAACGTATAACGTATATCGTAAAACGTATAACGTAGAACGTACAACGTATAACGTATAACGTATAACGTATAACGTATAACGTCTAACGTATAACGTAGAACGTATAACGTACAACGTATAACGTGTAACGTATAACGTATAACATGTAACGTATAACGTAAAACGTATAACGTATAACGTATAACGTGTAACGTATAACGTATAACGTATAACGGATAACGTATAAAGTATAACGTATAACGTATAACGTATAACGTATAACGTATAACGTATAACGTATAACGTATAAATTCTAACGCATAACGTATAACGTATAACATATAACGTATAACGTATAAATTCTAACGCATAACGTATAACGTATAACGTATAACGTATAACGTCTAACGTATAACGTATAACGTATAACGTATAACGTCTAACGTATAACGTATAACGTATAACGTATAACGTATAACGTATAACGTATAACGTATAACGTATAACGTATAACGTATAACGTATAACGTATAACGTATAACGTATAACGTATAACGTATAACGTATAACGTATAACGTATAACGTATAACGTATAACGTATAACGTATAACGTATAACGTATAACGTATAACGTATAACGTATAACGTATAACGTATAACGTATAACGTATAACGTATAACGTATAACGTATAACGTATAACGTATAACGTATAACGTATAACGTATAACGTATAACGTATAACGTATAACGTATAACGTATAACGTATAACGTATAAATTCTAACGCATAACGTATAACGTATAACGTATAACGTATAACGTATAACGTATAACGTATAACGTATAACGTATAACGTATAACGTATAACGTATAACGTATAACGTATAACGTATAACGTATAACGTATAACGTATAACGTATAACGTATAACGTATAACGTATAACGTATAACGTATAACGTATAACGTTTAACGTATAACGTATAACGTATAACGTATAACGTATAACGTATAACGTATAACGTATAACGTATAACGTATAACGTATAACGTATAACGTATAACGTATAACGTATAACGTATAACGTATAACGTATAACGTATAACGTATAACGTATAACGTATAACGTATAACGTATAACGTATAACGTATAACGTATAACGTATAACGTATAACGTATAACGTATAACGTATAACGTATAACGTATAACGTATAACGTATAACGTATAACGTATAACGTATAACGTATAACGTATAACGTATAACGTATAACGTATAACGTATAACGTATAACGTATAACGTATAACGTATAACGTATAACGTATAACGTATAACGTATAACGTATAACGTATAACGTATAACGTATAACGTATAACGTATAACGTATAACGTATAACGTATAACGTATAACGTATAACGTATAACGTATAACGTATAACGTATAACGTATAACGTATAACGTATAACGTATAACGTATAACGTATAACGTATAACGTATAACGTATAACGTATAACGTATAACGTATAACGTATAACGTATAACGTATAACGTATAACGTATAACGTATAACGTATAACGTATAACGTATAACGTATAACGTATAACGTATAACGTATAACGTATAACGTATAACGTATAACTTATAACGTATAACGTATAACGTATAACGTATAACGTATAACGTATAACGTATAACGTATAACGTATAAATTCTAACGCATAACGTATAACGTATAACGTATAAATTCTAACGCATAACGTATAACGTATAACGTATAACGTATAACGTATAACGTATAACGTATAACGTATAACGTATAACGTATAACGTATAACGTATAACGTATAACGTATAACGTATAACGTATAACGTATAACGTATAACGTATAACGTATATCGTAAAACGTATAACGCATAACGTATAACGCATAACGTATAACGTATAACGTATAACGTATAACGTATAACGTATAACGTATAACGTATAACGTATAACGTATAACGTATAACGTATAACGTATAACGTATAACGTATAACGTATAACGTATAACGTATAACGTATAACGTATAACGTATAACGTATAACGTATAACGTATAACGTATAACGTATAACGACTAACGTAGAACGTATAACGCATAACGTATAACGTACAACGTATAACGTATAACGTATAACGTATAACGTATAACGTATAACGTATAACGTATAACGTATAACGTATAACGTATAACGTATAACGTATAACGTATAACGTATAACGTATAACGTATAACGTATAACGTATAACGTATAACGTATAACGTATAACGTATAACGTATAACGTATAAATTCTAACGCATAACGTATAACGTATAACGCATAACGTATAACGTATAAATTCTAACGCATAACGTATAACGTATAACGCATAACGTATAACGTATAACGTATAACGTATAACGTATAACGTATAACGTATAACGTATAACGTATAACGTATAACGTATAACGTATAACGTATAACGTATAACGTATAACGTATAACGTATAACGTATAACGTATAACGTATAACGTATAACGTATAACGTATAACGTATAACGTATAACGTATAACGTATAACGTATAACGTATAACGTATAACGTATAACGTATAACGTATAACGTATAACGTATAACGTATAACGTATAACGTATAACGTATAACGTATAACGTATAACGTATAACGTATAACGTATAACGTATAACGTATAACGTATAACGTATAACGTATAACGTATAACGTGTAACGTATAACGTGTAACGTGTAACGTATAACGTATAACGTATAACGTATAACGTATAACGTGTAACGTATAACGTGTAACGTATAACGTATAACGTATAACGTATAACGTATAACGTATAACGTATAACGTATAACGTATAACGTATAACGTATAACGTATAACGTATAACGTATAACGTATAACGTATAACGTATAACGTATAACGTATAACGTATAACGTATAACGTATAACGTATAACGTATAACGTATAACGTATAACGTATAACGTATAACGTATAACGTATAACGTATAACGTATAACGTATAACGTATAACGTATAACGTATAACGTATAACGTATAACGTATAACGTATAACGTGTAACGTATAACGTATAACGTATAACGTCTAACGTATAACGTATAACGTATAACGTATAACGTATAACGTATAACGTATAACGTATAACGTATAACGTAGAACGTATAACGTAGAACGTATAACGTAAAACGTATAACGTAGAACGTATAACGTATAACGTGTAACGTATAACGTATAACGTATAACGTCTAACGTATAACGTATAACGTATAACGTATAACGTATAACGTATAACGTATAACGTATAACGTATAACGTATAACTTGTAACGTATAACGTATAACGTATAACGTATATCGTAAAACGTATAACGCATAACGTATAACGCATAACGTATAACGTATAACGTATAACGTATAACGTATAACGTGTAACGTATAACGTATAACGTATAACGTATAACGTATAACGTATAACGTATAACGTATAACGTATAACGTATAACGTATAACGTATAACGTATAACGTATAACGTATAACGTATAACGTATAACGTATAACGTATAACGTATAAATTCTAACGCATAACGTATAACGTATAACGTATAACGTATAACGTATAACGTATAACGTATAACGTATAACGTATAACGTATAACGTATAACGTATAACGTATAACGTATAACGTATAACGTATAACGTATAACGTATAACGTATAACGTATAACGTATAACGTATAACGTATAACGTATAACGTATAACGTATAACGTATAACGTATAACGTATAACGTATAACGTATAACGTATAACGTATAACGTATAACGTATAACGTATAACGTATAACGTATAACGTATAACGTATAACGTATAACGTATAACGTATAACGTATAACGTATAACGTATAACGTATAACGTATAACGTATAACGTATAACGTATAACGTATAACGTATAACGTATAACGTATAACGTATAACGTATAACGTATAACGTATAACGTATAACGTATAACGTATAACGTATATCGTAAAACGTATAACGCATAACGTATAACGCATAACGTATAACGTATAACGTATAACGTATAACGTATAACGTATAACGTATAACGTATAACGTATAACGTATAACGTATAACGTATAACGTATAACGTATAACGTATAACGTATAACGTATAACGTATAACGTATAACGTATAACGTATAACGTATAACGTATAACGTATAACGACTAACGTAGAACGTATAACGCATAACGTATAACGTACAACGTATAACGTATAACGTATAACGTATAACGTATAACGTATAACGTATAACGTATAACGTATAACGTATAACGTATAACGTATAACGTATAACGTATAACGTATAACGTATAACGTATAACGTATAACGTATAACGTATAACGTATAACGTATAACGTATAACGTATAAATTCTAACGCATAACGTATAACGTATAACGCATAACGTATAACGTATAATTTCTAACGCATAACGTATAACGTATAACGCATAACGTATAACGTATAACGTATAACGTATAACGTATAACGTATAACGTATAACGTATAACGTATAACGTATAACGTATAACGTATAACGTATAACGTATAACGTATAACGTATAACGTATAACGTATAACGTATAACGTATAACGTATAACGTATAACGTATAACGTATAACGTATAACGTATAACGTATAACGTATAACGTATAACGTATAACGTATAACGTATAACGTATAACGTATAACGTATAACGTATAACGTATAACGTATAACGTATAACGTATAACGTATAACGTATAACGTATAACGTATAACGTATAACGTATAACGTATAACTTATAACGTATAACGTATAACGTATAACGTATAACGTATAACGTATAACGTATAACGTATAACGTATAAATTCTAACGCATAACGTATAACGTATAACGTATAAATTCTAACGCATAACGTATAACGTATAACGTATAACGTATAACGTATAACGTATAACGTATAACGTATAACGTATAACGTATAACGTATAACGTATAACGTATAACGTATAACGTATAACGTATAACGTATAACGTATAACGTGTAACGTATAACGTATAACGTATAACGTATAACGTATAACGTATAACGTATAACGTGTAACGTATAACGTGTAACGTATAACGTGTAACGTGTAACGTATAACGTATAACGTATAACGTATAACGTATAACGTGTAACGTATAACGTGTAACGTATAACGTATAACGTATAACGTATAACGTACAACGTATAACGTATAACGTATAACGTATAACGTACAACGTATAACGTATAACGTATAACGTATAACGTATAACGTATAACGTATAACGTATAACGTATAACGTATAACGTATAACGTATAACGTATAACGTATAACGTATAACGTATAACGTATAACGTATAACGTATAACGTATAACGTATAACGTATAACGTATAACGTATAACGTATAACGTATAACGTATAACGTGTAACGTATAACGTATAACGTATAACGTCTAACGTATAACGTATAACGTATAACGTATAACGTATAACGTATAACGTATAACGTATAACGTATAACGTAGAACGTATAACGTAGAACGTATAACGTAAAACGTATAACGTAGAACGTATAACGTATAACGTGTAACGTATAACGTATAACGTATAACGTCTAACGTATAACGTATAACGTATAACGTATAACGTATAACGTATAACGTATAACGTATAACGTATAACGTATAACTTGTAACGTATAACGTATAACGTATAACGTATATCGTAAAACGTATAACGCATAACGTATAACGCATAACGTATAACGTATAACGTATAACGTATAACGTATAACGTGTAACGTATAACGTATAACGTATAACGTATAACGTATAACGTATAACGTATAACGTATAACGTATAACGTATAACGTATAACGTATAACGTATAACGTATAACGTATAACGTATAACGTATAACGTATAACGTATAAATTCTAACGCATAACGTATAACGTATAACGTATAACGTATAACGTATAACGTATAACGTATAACGTATAACGTATAACGTATAACGTATAACGTATAACGTATAACGTATAACGTATAACGTATAACGTATAACGTATAACGTATAACGTATAACGTATAACGTATAACGTATAACGTATAACGTATAACGTATAACGTATAAATTCTAACGCATAACGTATAACGTATAACGTATAAATTCTAACGCATAACGTATAACGTATAACGTATAACGTATAACTTATAACGTATAACGTATAACGTATAACGTATAACGTATAACGTATAACGTATAACGTATAACGTATAAATTCTAACGCATAACGTATAACGTATAACGTATAAATTCTAACGCATAACGTATAACGTATAACGTATAACGTATAACGTATAACGTATAACGTATAACGTATAACGTATAACGTATAACGTATAACGTATAACGTATAACGTATAACGTATAACGTATAACGTATAACGTATAACGTGTAACGTATAACGTGTAACGTGTAACGTATAACGTATAACGTATAACGTATAACGTATAACGTGTAACGTATAACGTGTAACGTATAACGTATAACGTATAACGTATAACGTATAACGTATAACGTATAACGTATAACGTATAACGTATAACGTATAACGTATAACGTATAACGTATAACGTATAACGTATAACGTATAACGTATAACGTATAACGTATAACGTATAACGTATAACGTATAACGTATAACGTATAACGTATAACGTATAACGTATAACGTATAACGTATAACGTATAACGTATAACGTATAACGTATAACGTATAACGTATAACGTGTAACGTATAACGTATAACGTATAACGTCTAACGTATAACGTATAACGTATAACGTATAACGTATAACGTATAACGTATAACGTATAACGTATAACGTAGAACGTATAACGTAGAACGTATAACGTAAAACGTATAACGTAGAACGTATAACGTATAACGTGTAACGTATAACGTATAACGTATAACGTCTAACGTATAACGTATAACGTATAACGTATAACGTATAACGTATAACGTATAACGTATAACGTATAACGTATAACTTGTAACGTATAACGTATAACGTATAACGTATATCGTAAAACGTATAACGCATAACGTATAACGCATAACGTATAACGTATAACGTATAACGTATAACGTATAACGTGTAACGTATAACGTATAACGTATAACGTATAACGTATAACGTATAACGTATAACGTATAACGTATAACGTATAACGTATAACGTATAACGTATAACGTATAACGTATAACGTATAACGTATAACGTATAAATTCTAACGCATAACGTATAACGTATAACGTATAACGTATAACGTATAACGTATAACGTATAACGTATAACGTATAACGTGTAACGTATAACGTATAACGTATAACGTATAACGTATAACGTATAACGTGTAACGTATAACGTGTAACGTATAACGTATAGCGTATAACGTATAACGTATAACGTATAACGTATAACGTATAACCTATAACGTATAACGTATAACGTATAACGTATAACGTATAACGTATAACGTATAACGTAAAACGTATAACGTAGAACGTATAACGTATAACGTGTAACGTATAACGTATAACGTGTAACGTCTAACGTATAACGTATAACGTATAACGTATAACGTATAACGTATAACGTATAACGTATAACGTATAACGTATAACGTATAACGTATAACGTATAACGTATAACGTATAACGTATAACGTATAACGTATAACGTATAACGTATAACGTATAACGTATAACGTATAACGTATAACGTAGAACGTATAACGTAGAACGTATAACGTAAAACGTAGAACGTAGAACGTATAACGTATAACGTGTAACGTATAACGTATAACGTATAACGTCTAACGTATAACGTATAACGTGTAACGTATAACGTATAACGTATAACGTATAACGTATAACGTATAACGTATAACGTATAACGTGTAACGTATAACGTATAACGTATAACGTATAACGTATAACGTATAACGTATAACGTATAACGTATAACGTATAACGTATAACGTATAACGTATAACGTATAACGTATAACGTAGAACGTATAACGTAGAACGTATAACGTAAAACGTATAACGTAGAACGTATAACGTATAACGTGTAACGTATAACGTATAACGTGTAACGTCTAACGTATAACGTATAACGTATAACGTATAACGTATAACGTATAACGTATAACGTATAACGTATAACGTATAACGTATAACGTATAACTTGTAACGTATAACGTATAACGTATAACGTATATCGTAAAACGTATAACGCATAACGTATAACGCATAACGTATAACGTATAACGTATAACGTATAAATTCTAACGCATAACGTATAACGTATACCGTATAACGTATAACGTATAACGTATAACGTATAACGTATAACGTATAACGTATAACGTATAACGTATAACGTATAACGTATAACGTATAACGTATAACGTATAACGTATAACGTATAAATTCTAACGCATAACGTATAACGTATAACGTATAAATTCTAACGCATAACGTATAACGTATATCGTATAACGTATAACGTATAACGTATAACGTATAACGTATAACGTATAACGTATAACGTATAACGTATAACGTATAACGTATAACGTATAACGTATAACGTATAACGTATAACGTATAACGTATAACGTATAACGTATAACGTATAACGTATAACGTATAACGTATAACGTATAACGTATAACGTATAACGTATAACGTATAACGTATAACGTGTAACGTATAACGTATAACGTATAACGTATAACGTATAACGTATAACGTGTAACGTATAACGTGTAACGTATAACGTATAACGTATAACGTATAACGTATAACGTATAACGTATAACGTATAACGTATAACGTATAACGTATAACGTATAACGTATAACGTATAACCCATAACGTATAACGTACAACGTATAACATATAACGTATGACGTATCACGTATAAGGTATGACCTATAACGTATAACGTCTAACGTATAACCCATAACGTATAACGTACAACGTATAACATATAACGTATGACGTATCACGTATAAGGTATGACCTATAACGTATAACGTATAACGTATATCCTGTAACGCATAACGTATATCCTATAACGCATAACGCGTAGCGTATAACGTGTAACGTATAACGTATAACGTATAACGTATACCGTATAACGTATAACGTATAACGTATAACGTATAACCTATAACGTATAACGTATAACGTATAACGTATAACGTATAACGTATAACGTATAACGTATAACGTATAACGTATAACGTATAACGTATAACGTATAACGTATAAATTCTAACGCATAACGTATAACGTATAACGTATAACGTATAACGTATAACGTGTAACGTATAACGTATAACGTATAACGTATAACGTATAACGTATAACGTATAACGTATAACGTCTAACGTATAACGCATAACGTATAACGTATAACGTATAACGTATAACGTATAACGTGAAACGTATAACGTAGAACGTATAACGTATAACGTATAATGTATAACGTATAACGTCTAACGTATAACGTATAACGTATAACGTATAACGTATAACATATAACGTATGACGTATCACGTATAAGGTATGACCTATAACGTATAACGTATAACGTATATCCTGCAACGCATAACGTATATCCTATAACGTATAACGTATAACGTATAACGTATAACGTATAACGTATAACGTATAACGTATAACGCATAACGTATTACGTACAACGTATAACGTATAACGTATAACGTATAACGTATAACGTATAACGTATAACGTATAACGTATAACGTATAACGTATAACGTATAACGTATAACGTATAACGTATAACGTGTAACGTATAACGTATAACGTATAACGTATAACGCATAACGTATTACGTACAACGTATAACGTATAACGTATAACGTATAACGTATAACGTATAACGTATAACGTATAACGTGTAACGTATAACGTATAACGTATAACGTATAACGTATAACGTCTAACGTATAACGTATAACGTATAACGTATAACGTATAACGTATAACGTATAACGTATAACCTATAACGTATAAAGTATAACGTATACCGTATAACGTATAACGTCTAACGTATAACGCATAACGTATAACGTATAACGTATAACATATAACGTATGACGTATCACGTATAAGGTATGACCTATAACGTATGACGTATCACGTATAAGGTATGACCTATAACGTATAACGTATAACGTATATCCTGTAACGCATAACGTATATCCTATAACGCATAACGCATAGCGTATAACGTATAACGTATAACGTATAACGTATAACGTATAACGTATAACGTATAACGTATAACGTATAACGTATAACGTATAACGTATAACCTATAACGTATAACGTATAACGTATAACGTATAACGTATAACGTATAACGTATAACGTATAACGTATAACGTATAACGTATAACGTATAACGTATAACGTATAACGTATAACGTATAACGTATAACGTATAACGTATAAATTCTAAAGCATAACGTATAACGTATAACGTATAACGTATAACGTATAACGTGTAACGTATAACGTATAACGTATAACGTATAACGTATAACGTATAACGTATAACGTATAACGTATAACGTATAACGTATAACGTATAACGTATAACGTATAACGTATAACGTATAACGTATAACGACTAACGTAGAACGTATAACGCATAACGTATAACGTACAACGTATAACGTATAACGTATAACGTATAACGTATAATGTAAAACGTATAACGTAGAACGTATAACGTAAAACGTATAACGTAGAACGTATAACGTATAACGTATAACGTATAACGTATAACGTATAACGTCTAACGTATAACGTATAACGTATAACGTATAACGTATATCCTGTAACGCATAACGTATATCCTATAACGCATAACGCATAGCGTATTACGTATAACGTATAACGTATAACGTATAACGTATAACGTATAACGTATAACGTATAACGTATAACGTATAACGTATAACGTATAACGTATAACGTATAACGTATAACGTATAACGTATAACGTATATCGTATAACGTATAACGTATAACGTATAACGTATAACGTATAACGTATAACGTATAACGTATAACGTATAACGTATAACGTATAACGTATAACGTATAACGTATAACGTATAACGTATAACGTATAACGTATAACGTATAACGTATAACGTATAACGTATAACGTATAACGTATAACGTATAACGTATAACGTATAACGTATAACGTATAACGTATAACGTATAACGTATAAATTCTAACGCATAACGTATAACGTATAACGTATAACGTATAACGTATAACGTATAACGTATAACGTATAACGTATAACGTATAACGTATAACGTATATCGTATAACGTATAACGTATAACGTATAACGTATAACGTATAACGTATAACGTATAACGTATAACGTCTAAGGTATAACGTAGAACGTATAACGTATAACGTACAACGTATAACGTGTAACGTATAACGTATAACATGTAACGTATAACGTAAAACGTATAATGTATAACGTATAACGTGTAACGTATAACGTATAACGTATAACGGATAACGTATAACGTATAACGTATAACGTATAACGTATAACGTATATCATATAACGTATAACGTATAACATATAACGTATGACGTATCACGTATAAGGTATGACCTATAACGTATAACGTATAACGTATATCCTATAACGCATAACGTATATCCTATAATGCATAACGCATAGCGTATAACGTATAACGTATAACGTATAACGTATAACGTATAACGTATAACGTATAACGTATAACGTATATCGTATAACGTATAACGTATAACGTATAACGTATAACGTATAAATTCTAACGCATATCGTATAACGTATAACGTATAACGTATAACGTATAACGTACAACGTATAACGTATAACGTTTAACGTATTACGTATAACGCATAACGTATAACGAATAACGTAGAACGTATAACGTATAACGTATAACGTACAACGTATAACGTCTAACGTATAACGTATAACGTATAACGTATAACGTATAACGTATAACGTATAACGTATAACGAATAACGTAGAACGTATAACGCATAACGTATAAAGTATAACGTATAACGTATAACGTATAACGTATAACGTATAACGTATAACGTATAACGTATAACGTATAACGTATAACGTATAACGTATATCGTATAACGTATAACGTATAACGTATAACGTATAACGTATAAATTCTAACGCATATCGTATAACGTATAACGTATAACGTATAACGTATAACGTATAACGTATAACGTATGACATATAACGTATGACGTATCACGTATAAAGTATGACCTATAACGTATAACGTATAACGTATATCCTGTAACGCATAACGTATATCCTATAACGCATAACGCGTAGCGTATAACGTATAACGTATAACGTATAACGTATAACGTATAACGTATAACGTATAACGTCTAAAGTATAAAGTATAACGTAAAACGTATAACGTGTAACGTATAACGTATAACGTATAACGTATAACGTATAACATATAACGTATAACTTATAACGTATAACGTATAACGTATAACGTATATCGTAAAACGTATAACGCATAACGTATAACGTATAACGTATAACGTATAACGTATAACCTATGACGTATAACGTATAACGTATAACGTCTAAGGTATAACGTAGAACGTATAACGTACAACGTATAACGTATAACGTATAACGTATAACATATAACGTATAACGTATAACATATAACGTATGACGTATCACGTATAAGGTATGACCTATAACGTATAACGTATAACGTATATCCTATAACGCATAACGTATATCCTATAACGCATAACGCATAGCGTATAACGTATAACGTATAACGTATAACGTATAACGTATAACGTATAACGTATGACGTATAACGTATAACGTATAACGTATAACGTATAACGTATAACGTATAACGTATAACGTATAACGTATAACGTATAACGTATAACGTATAACGTATAACGTATAACGTATAACGTATAACGTATAACGTATAACGTATAACGTATAACGTATAACGTATATCGTATAACGTATAACGTATAACGTATAACGTATAACGTATAACGTATAACGTATAACGTATAACGTATAACGTATAACGTATAACGTATAACGTATAACGTATAACGTATAACGTATAACGTATAACGTATAACGTATAACGTATAACGTATAACGTACAACGTATAACGTATAACGTATAACGTATAACGTATAACGTCTAACGTATAACGCATAACGTATAACGTATAACGTATAACATATAACGTATGACGTATCACGCATAAGGTATGACCTATAACGTATAACGTATAACGTATAACGTATAACGTATAACGTATAACGTATTACGTATAACGTATAACGTATAAATTCTAACGCATATCGTATAACGTATAACGTATAACGTATAACGTATAACGTATAACGTATAACGTATAACGTATAACGTGTAACGTATAACGTATAACGTACAACGTATAACGTATAACGTATAACGTGTAACGTATAACGTAAAACGTATAACGTAGAACGTATAACGTAAAACGTATAACGTAGAACGTATAACGTATAACGTATAACGTATAACGTATAACGTACAACGTCTAACGTATAACGTATAACGTATAACGTATAACGTATAACGTATAACGTATAACGTATAACGTATAACGTATAACGTATAACGTATAACGTATAACGTATAACGTATAACGTATAACGTATAACGTATAACGTATAACGTATAACGTATAACGTATAACGTATAACGTATAACGTATAACGTATAACGTATAACGTATAACGTATAACGTATAACGTATAACGTATAACGTATAACGTATAACGTATAACGTATAACGTATAAAGTATAACGTATAACGTATAACGTATAACGTCTGACGTATAACGCATAACGTATAACGTATAACGTATAACATATAACGTATGACGTATCACGTATAAGGTTTGACCTATAACGTATAACGTATAACGTATATCCTGTAACGCATAACGTATATCCTATAACGCATAACGCGTAGCGTATAACGTATAACGTATAACGTATAACGTATAACGTATAACGTATAACGTATAACGTCTAACGTATAACGTATAACGTATAACGTATAACGTATAACGTATAACGTATAACGTATAACGTATAACGTATAACGTATTACGTATAACGTATAACGTATAACGTGTAACGTATAACGTGGAACGTATAACGTGTAACGTATAACGTGTAACGTATAACGTGTAACGTGTAACGTATAACGTATAACGTATAACGTATAACGTATAACGTATAACGTATAACGTATAACGTATAACGTATAACGTATAACGTATAACGTATAACGTATAACGTATAACGTATAACGTATAACGTATAACGTATAACGTATAACGTATAACGTATAACGTATAACGTATAACGTATAACGTAAAACGTATAACGTAGAACGTATAACGTATAACGTATAACGTATATCGTATAACGTATAACGTCTAACGTATAACGTATAAAGTATAACGTATAACGTATAACGTATAACGTCTAACGTATAACGCATAACGTATAACGTATAACGTATAACATATAACGTATGACGTATCACGTATAAGGTATGACCTATAACGTATAACGTATAACGTATATCCTGTAACGCATAACGTATATCCTATAACGCATAACGCGTAGCGTATAACGTATAACGTATAACGTATAACGTATAACGTATAACGTATAACGTATAACGTATAACGTATAACGTATAACGTATAACGTATAACGTCTAACGTATAACGTATAACGTATAACGTATAACGTATAACGTATAACGTATAACGTATAACGTATAACGTATAACGTATAACGTATAACGTATAACGTATAACGTATAACGTATAACGTGTAACGTATAACGTGTAACGTATAACGTGTAACGTATAACGTGTAACGTATAACGTGTAACGTGTAACGTGTAACGTGTAACGTGTAACGTATAACGTATAACGTATAACGTATAACGTATAACGTATAACGTATAACGTATAACGTATAACGTATAACGTATAACGTATAACGTATAACGTATAACGTATAACGTATAACGTATAACGTATAACGTATAACGTATAACGTATAACGTATAACGTATAACGTATAACGTATAACGTATAACGTATAACGTATAACGTAGAACGTATAACGTATAACGTATAACGTATATCGTATAACGTATAACGTCTAACGTATAACGTAGAACGTATAACGTACAACGTAAAACGTGTAACGTATAACGTATAACATGTAACGTATAACGTAAAACGTACAACGTATAACGTATAACGTGTAACGTATAACGTGTAACGTATAACGTGTAACGTATAACGTGTAACGTGTAACGTGTAACGTGTAACGTGTAACGTATAACGTATAACGTATAACGTATAACGTATAACGTATAACGTATAACGTCTAACGTATAACGTATAAAGTATAACGTATAACGTATAACGTATAACGTATAACGTATAACGTATAACGTATAACGTATAACGTATAACGTATAACGTATAACGTATAACGTATAACGTATAACGTATAACGTGTAACGTATAACGTGTAACGTATAACGTGTAACGTATAACGTGTAACGTGTAACGTGTAACGTATAACGTGTAACGTATAACGTGTAACGTATAACGTGTAACGTATAACGTATAACGTATAACGTATAACGTATATCCTATAACGTATAACGTTTAACGTATAACGTATAACGTATAACGTATAACGTATAACGTATAACGTATAACGTATAACGTATAACGTATAACGTATAACGTATAACGTATAACGTATAACGTATAACGTATAACGTATAACGTATAACGTATAACGTATAACGTATAACGTATAACGTATAACGTATAACGTGTAACGTATAACGTATAACGTATAACGTATAACGTATAACGTATAACGTATAACGTATAACGCATAACGTATAACGTATAACGTATAACATATAACGTATGACGTATCACGTATAAGGTATGACCTATAACGTATAACGTATAACGTATATCCTGCAACGCATAACGTATATCCTATAACGCATAACGCATACCGTATAACGTATAACGTATAACGTATAACGTATAACGTATAACGTATAACGTATAACGTATAACGTATAACGTATAACGTATAACGTATAACGTATAACGTATAACGTATAACGTATAACGTATAACGTATAACGTATAACGTATAACGTATAACGTATAACGTATAACGTATAACGTATATCGTATAACGTATAACGTGTAACGTATAACGTATAACGTATAACGTATAACGTATAACGTATAACGTATAACGTATAACGTATAACGTATAACGTATAACGTATAACGTATAACGTATAACGTATATCGTATAACGTATAACGTATAACGTATAACGTATAACGTATAAATTCTAACGCATATCGTATAACGTATAACGTATAACGTATAACGTATAACGTATAACGTATAACGTATAACGTATAACGTATAACGTATAACGTATAACGTATAACGTACAACGTATAACGTATAACGTATAACGTATAACGTATAACGTAAAACGTATAACGTAGGACGTATAACGTAAAACGTATAACGTAGAACGTATAACGTATAACGTATAACGTATAACGTATAACGTATAACGTATAACGTATAATGTCTAACGTATAACGTATAACGTATAACGTATAACGTATAACGTATAACGTATAACGTATAACGAATAACGTAGAACGTATAACGCATAACGTATAACGTACAACGTATAACGTATAACGTATAACGTATAACGTAAAACGTATAACGTAGAACGTATAACGTATAACGTATAACGTATAACGTATAACGTAGAACGTATAACGTATAACGTATAACGTATAACGTATAACGTATAACGTATAACGTATAACGTATATCGTATAACGTATAACGTATAACGTATAACGTATAACGTATAAATTCTAACGCATATCGTATAACGTATAACGTATAACGTATAACGTATAACGTATAACGTATAACGTATAACGTATAACGTATAACGTATAACGTATAACGTATAACGTACAACGTATAACGTATAACGTATAACGTATAACGTATAACGTAAAACGTATAACGTAGAACGTATAACGTAAAACGTATAACGTAGAACGTATAACGTATAACGTATAACGTATAACGTATAACGTATAACGTATAAATTCTAACGCATATCGTATAACGTATAACGTATAACGTATAACGTATAACGTATAACGTATAACGTATAACGTATAACGTATAACGTATAACGTATAACGTATAACGTATAACGTACAACGTATAACGTATAACGTATAACGTATAACGTATAACGTAAAACGTATAACGTAGAACGTATAACGTATAACGTATAACGTATAACGTATATCGTATAACGTATAACGTCTAACGTATAACGTAGAACGTATAACGTACAACGTAAAACGTGTAACGTATAACGTATAACATGTAACGTATAACGTAAAACGTACAACGTATAACGTATAACGTGTAACGTATAACGTACAACGTATAACGTATAACGGATAAGGTATAACGTATAACGTATAACGTATAACGTATAACGTATAACGTATAACCTATAACGTATAACGAATAACGTAGAACGTAGAACGCATAACGTATAACGTATAACCTATGACGTATGACGTATAACGTATAACGTATAACGCATGACGTATAACGTATAACGTATAACGTATAACGTAAAACGTATAACGTATAACGTATAACATATAACGTGTGACGTATCACGTATAAGGAATGACCTATAACGTATAATGTATAAAGTATATCCTATAACGCATATCGTATATCCTATAACGCATAACGCATAGCGTATAACGTATAACGTATAACGTATAACGTATAACGTATAACGTATAACGTATAACGTCTAACGTATAAAGTATAACGTAAAACGTATAACGTGTAACGTATAACGTATAACGTATAACGTATAACGTATAACATATAACGTATAACTTATAACGTATAACGTATAACGTATAACGTATGTCGTAAAACGTATAACGCATAACGTATAACGTATAGCGTATAACGTATAACGTATAACCTATGACGTATAACGTATAACGTATAACGTCTAAGGTATAACGTGTAGAACGTATAACGTACAACGTATAACGTATAACGTATAACGTATAACATATAACGTATAACGTATAACATATAACGTATGACGTATCACGTATAAGGTATGACCTATAACGTATAACGTATAACGTATATCCTATAACGCATAACGTATATCCTATAACGCATAACGCATAGCGTATAACGTATAACGTATAACGTATAACGTATAACGTATAACGTATAACGTATAACGTATAACGTATAACGTATAACGTATAACGTATAACGTATAACGTATAACGTATAACGTATAACGTATAACGTATAACGTATAACGTATAACGTATAACGTATAACGTATAACGTATAACGTATAACGTATAACGTATAACGTATAACGTATAACGTATAACGTATAACGTATAACGTATAACGTATAACGTATAACGTATAAAGTATAACGTATATCGTATAACGTATAACGTATAACGTATAACGTATAACGTATAACGTATAACGTATAACGTATAACGTATAACGTATAACGTATAACGTATAACGTATAACGTATAACGTATAACGTATAACGTATAACGTATAACGTATAACGTATAACGTATAACGTACAACGTATAACGTATAACGTATAACGTATAACGTATAACGTCTAACGTATAACGCATAACGTATAACGTATAACGTATAACATATAACGTATGACGTATCACGCATAAGGTATGACCTATAACGTATAACGTATAACGTATAACGTATAACGTATAACGTATAACGTATTACGTATAACGTATAACGTATAAATTCTAACGCATATCGTATAACGTATAACGTATAACGTATAACGTATAACGTATAACGTATAACGTATAACGTATAACGTGTAACGTATAACGTATAACGTACAACGAAGTATAACGTATAACGTATAACGTATAACGTATAACGTAAAACGTATAACGTAGAACGTATAACGTAAAACGTATAACGTAGAACGTATAACGTATAACGTATAACGTATAACGTATAACGTACAACGTCTAACGTATAACGTATAACGTATAACGTATAACGTATAACGTATAACGTATAACGTATAACGTATAACGTATAACGTATAACGTATAACGTATAACTTATAACGTATAACGTATAACGTATAACGTATATCGTAAAACGTATAACGCATAACGTATAACGTATAACGTATAACGTATAACGTATAACGTATAACGTATAACGTATAACGTATAACGTATAACGTATAACGTATAACGTATAACGTATAACGTATATCGCATAACGTATAACGTATAACGTATAACGTATAACGTATAACGTATAACGTATAACGTATAACGTATAACGTATAACGTATAACGTATAACGTATAACGTATAACGTATAACGTATAACGTATAACGTATAACGTATAAAGTATAACGTATACGTATAACGTATAACGTCTAACGTATAACGCATAACGTATAACGTATAACGTATAACATATAACGTATGACGTATCACGTATAAGGTATGACCTATAACGTATAACGTATAACGTATATCCTGTAACGCATAACGTATATCCTATAACGCATAACGCGTAGCGTATAACGTATAACGCATAACGTATAACGTATAACGTATAACGTATAACGTATAACGTATAACGTATAACGTATAACGTATAACGTCTAACGTATAACGTATAACGTATAACGTATAACGTATACGTATAACGTATAACGTATAACGTATAACGTATAACGTGTAACGTATAACGTGTAACGTATAACGTGTAACGTATAACGTGTAACGTCTAACGTGTAACGTGTAACGTGTAACGTATAACGTATAACTACGTATAACGTATAACGTATAACGTATAACGTATAACGTATAACGTATAACGTATAACGTATAACGTATAACGTATAACGTATAACGTATAACGTATAACGTATAACGTATAACGTATAACGTATAACGTATAACGTATAACGTATAACGTATAACGTATAACGTATAACGTATAACGTATAACGTATAACGTATAACGTATAACGTATAACGTATAACGTATAACGTATAACGTATAAATAACGTATAACGTATAACGTATAACGTAAAACGTATAACGTATAACGTATAACGTATAACGTATAACGTATAACGTATAACGTATAACGTATAATGTATAACGTATAACGTATAACGTATAACGTATAACGTACAACGTATAACGTATAAATTCTAACGCATTTCGTATAACGTATAACGTATAACGTATAACGTATAACGTATAACGTAGAACGTATAACGTATAACGTATAACGTATAACGTATAACGTATAACGTCTAACGTATAACGTATAACGTATAACGTACAACGTAAAACGTGTAACGTATAACGTATAACATGTAACGTATAACGTAAAACGTACAACGTATAACGTATAACGTGTAACGTATAACGTACAACGTATAACGTATAACGGATAACGTATAACGTATAACGTATAACGTATAACGTATAACGTATAACGTATAACGTATAACGTATAACGTATAACGTATAACGTATAACGTAAAACGTATAACGTAGAACGTATAACGTATAACGTAGAACGTATAACGTATAACGTATAACGTATAACTTATAACGTATAACGTATAACGTATAACGTATATCGTAAAACGTATAACGCATAACGTATAACGTATAACGTATAACGTATAACGTATAACGTATAACGTATAACGTATAACGTATAACATATAACGTATAACGTATAACATATAACGTATGACGTATCACGTATAAGGTATGACCTATAACGTATAACGTATAACGTATATCCTATAAACGCATAACGTGTATCCTATAACGCATAACGCATAGCGTATTACGTATAACGTATAACGTATAACGTATAACGTATAACGTATAACGTATAACGTATAACGTATAACGTATAACGTATAACGTATAACGTATAACGTATAAGGTATAACGTATAACGTATAACGTATAACGTATAACGTATAACGTATAACGTATAACGTATAACGTAAACGTATAACGTATAACGTATACGTATAACGTATAACGTATAACGTATAACGTATAGCGTATAACGTATAACGTATAACGTATAACGTATAACGTATAACGTATAACGTATAACGTATAACGTATAACGTATAACGTATAACGTATGACGTATCACGTATAAGGTATGACCTATAACGTATAACGTATAACGTATATCCTGTAACGCATAACGTATATCCTATAACGCATAACGCGTAGCGTATAACGTATAACGTATAACGATAAGTATAACGTATAACGTATAACGTATAACGTATAACGTATAACGTATAACGTCTAACGTATAACGTATAACGTATAACGTATAACGTATAACGTATAACGTATAACGTATAACGTATAACGTATAACGTATAACGTATAACGAATAACGTAGAACGTATAACGCATAACGTATAACGTACAACGTATAACGTATAACGTTATAACGAATAACGTAGAACGTATAACGCATAACGTATAACGTATAACATATAACGTATGACGTATCACGTATAAGGTATGACCTATAACGTATAACGTATAACGTATATCCTATAACGCATAACGTATATCCTATAACGCATAACGCATAGCGTATAACGTATAACGTATAACGTATAACGTATAACGTATAACGTATAACGTATAACGTATAACGTATAACGTATAACGTATAACGTATAACGTATAACGTATAACGTATAACGTATAACGTATAACGTATAACGTATAACGTATAACGTATAACGTATAACGTATAACGTATAACGTATAACGTATAACGTATAACGTATAACGTATATCGTATAACGTATAACGTGTAACGTATAACGTATAACGTATAACGTATAACGTATAACGTATAACGTATAACGTATAACGTATAACGTATAACGTATAACGTATAACGTATAACGTATAACGTATATCGTATAACGTATAACGTATAACGTATAACGTATAACGTATAAATTCTAACGCATATCGTATAACGTATAACGTATAACGTATAACGTATAACGTATAACGTATAACGTATAACGTATAACGTATAACGTATAACGTATAACGTATAACGTACAACGTATAACGTATAACGTATAACGTATAACGTATAACGTAAAACGTATAACGTAGGACGTATAACGTAAAACGTATAACGTAGAACGTATAACGTATAACGTATAACGTATAACGTATAACGTATAACGTATAACGTATAATGTCTAACGTATAACGTATAACGTATAACGTATAACGTATAACGTATAACGTATAACGTATAACGAATAACGTAGAACGTATAACGCATAACGTATAACGTACAACGTATAACGTATAACGTATAACGTATAACGTAAAACGTATAACGTAGAACGTATAACGTATAACGTATAACGTATAACGTATAACGTAGAACGTATAACGTATAACGTATAACGTATAACGTATAACGTATAACGTATAACGTATAACGTATATCGTATAACGTATAACGTATAACGTATAACGTATAACGTATAAATTCTAACGCATATCGTATAACGTATAACGTATAACGTATAACGTATAACGTATAACGTATAACGTATAACGTATAACGTATAACGTATAACGTATAACGTATAACGTACAACGTATAACGTATAACGTATAACGTATAACGTATAACGTAAAACGTATAACGTAGAACGTATAACGAAAACGTATAACGTAGAACGTATAACGTATAACGTATAACGTATAACGTATAACGTATAACGTATAAATTCTAACGCATATCGTATAACGTATAACGTATAACGTATAACGTATAACGTATAACGTATAACGTATAACGTATAAACGTATAACGTATAACGTATAACGTATAACGTATACGTATAACGACAACGTATAACGTATAACGTATAACGTATAACGTATAACGTAAAACGTATACGTAGAACGTATAACGTATAACGTATACGTATAACGTATATCGTATAACGTATAACGTCTAACGTATAACGTAGAACGTATAACGTACAACGTAAAACGTGTAACGTATAACGTATAACATGTAACGTATAACGTAAAACGTACAACGTATAACGTATAACGTGTAACGTTAACGTACAACGTATAACGTATAACGGATAAGGTATAACGTATAACGTATAACGTATAACGTATAACGTTAACGTATAACCTATAACGTATAACGAATAACGTAGAACGTAGAACGCATAACGTATAACGTATAACCTATGACGTATGACGTATAACGTATAACGTATAACGCATGACGTATAACGTATAACGTATAACGTATAACGTAAAACGTATAACGTATAACGTATAACATATAACCGTGTGACGTATCACGTATAAGGAATGACCTATAACGTATAATGTATAACGTATATCCTATAACGCATATCGTATATCCTATAACGCATAACGCATAGCGTATAACGTATAACGTATAAGTATAACGTATAACGTTATAACGTATAACGTATAACGTCTAACGTATAAAGTATAACGTAAAACGTATAACGTGTAACGTATAACGTATAACGTATAACGTATAACGTATAACATATAACGTATAACTTATAACGTATAACGTATAACGTATAACGTATGTCGTAAAACGTATAACGCATAACGTATAACGTATAGCGTATAACGTATAACGTATAACCTATGACGTATAACGTATAACGTATAACGTCTAAGGTATAACGTAGAACGTATAACGTACAACGTATAACGTATAACGTATAACGTATAACATATAACGTATAACGTATAACATATAACGTATGACGTATCACGTATAAGGTATGACCTATACGTATAACGTATAACGTATATCCTATAACGCATAACGTATATCCTATAACGCATAACGCATAGCGTATAACGTATAACGTATAACGTATAACGTATAACGTATAACGTATAACGTATAACGTATAACGTATAACGTATAACGTATAACGTATAACGTATAACGTATAACGTATAACGTATAACGTATAACGTATAACGTTATAACGTATAACGTATAACGTATAACGTATAACGTATAACGTATAACGTATAACGTATAACGTATAACGTATAACGTATAACGTATAACGTATAACGTATAACGTATAACGTATAACGTATAACGTATAACGTATATCGTATAACGTATAACGTATAACGTATAACGTATAACGTATAACGTATAACGTATAACGTATAACGTATAACGTATAACGTATAACGTATAACGTATAACGTATAACGTATAACGTATAACGTATAACGTATAACGTATAACGTATACGTATAACGTACAACGTATAACGTATAACGTATAACGTATAACGTATAACGTCTAACGTATAACGCATAACGTATAACGTATAACGTATAACATATAACGTATGACGTATCACGCATAAGGTATGACCTATAACGTATAACGTATAACGTATAACGTATAACGTATAACGTATAACGTATTACGTATAACGTATAACGTATAAATTCTAACGCATATCGTATAACGTATAACGTATAACGTATAACGTATAACGTATAACGTATAACGTATAACGTATAACGTGTAACGTATAACGTATAACGTACAACGTATAACGTATAACGTATAACGTATAACGTATAACGTAAAACGTATAACGTAGAACGTATAACGTAAAACGTATAACGTAGAACGTATAACGTATAACGTATAACGTATAACGTATAACGTACAACGTCTAACGTATAACGTATAACGTATAACGTATAACGTATAACGTATAACGTATAACGTATAACGTATAACGTATAACGTATAACGTATAACGTATAACGTATAACGTATAACGTATAACGTATAACGTATAACGTATAACGTATAACGTATAACGTATAACGTATAACGTATAACGTATAACGTATAAAGTATAACGTATAACGTATAACGTATAACGTCTAACGTATAACGCATAACGTATAACGTATAACGTATAACATATAACGTATGACGTATCACGTATAAGGTATGACCTATAACGTATAACGTATAACGTATATCCTGTAACGCATAACGTATATCCTATAACGCATAACGCGTAGCGTATAACGTATAACGCATAACGTATAACGTATAACGTATAACGTATAACGTATAACGTATAACGTATAACGTATAACGTATAACGTCTAACGTATAACGTATAACGTATAACGTATAACGTATAACGTATAACGTATAACGTATAACGTATAACGTGTAACGTATAACGTGTAACGTATAACGTGTAACGTATAACGTGTAACGTCTAACGTGTAACGTGTAACGTGTAACGTGTAACGTGTAACGTATAACGTATAACGTATAACGTATAACGTATAACGTATAACGTATAACGTATAACGTATAACGTATAACGTATAACGTATAACGTATAACGTATAACGTATAACGTATAACGTATAACGTATAACGTATAACGTATAACGTATAACGTATAACGTATAACGTATAACGTATAACGTATAACGTATAACGTATAACGTATAACGTATAACGTATAACGTATAACGTATAACGTATAACGTATAACGTATAACGTATAACGTATAACGTATAACGTATAACGTATAACGTAAAACGTATAACGTATAACGTATAACGTATAACGTATAACGTATAACGTATAACGTATAACGTATAATGTATAACGTATAACGTATAACGTATAACGTATAACGTACAACGTATAACGTATAAATTCTAACGCATTTCGTATAACGTATAACGTATAACGTATAACGTATAACGTATAACGTAGAACGTATAACGTATAACGTATAACGTATAACGTATAACGTATAACGTCTAACGTATAACGTATAACGTATAACGTACAACGTAAAACGTGTAACGTATAACGTATAACATGTAACGTATAACGTAAAACGTACAACGTATAACGTATAACGTGTAACGTATAACGTACAACGTATAACGTATAACGGATAACGTATAACGTATAACGTATAACGTATAACGTATAACGTATAACGTATAACGTATAACGTATAACGTATAACGTATAACGTATAACGTAAAACGTATAACGTAGAACGTATAACGTATAACGTAGAACGTATAACGTATAACGTATAACGTATAACTTATAACGTATAACGTATAACGTATAACGTATATCGTAAAACGTATAACGCATAACGTATAACGTATAACGTATAACGTATAACGTATAACGTATAACGTATAACGTATAACGTATAACATATAACGTATAACGTATAACATATAACGTATGACGTATCACGTATAAGGTATGACCTATAACGTATAACGTATAACGTATATCCTATAACGCATAACGTGTATCCTATAACGCATAACGCATAGCGTATTACGTATAACGTATAACGTATAACGTATAACGTATAACGTATAACGTATAACGTATAACGTATAACGTATAACGTATAACGTATAACGTATAACGTATAAGGTATAACGTATAACGTATAACGTATAACGTATAACGTATAACGTATAACGTATAACGTATAACGTATAACGTATAACGTATAACGTATAACGTATAACGTATAACGTATAACGTATAACGTATAGCGTATAACGTATAACGTATAACGTATAACGTATAACGTATAACGTATAACGTATAACGTATAACGTATAACGTATAACGTATAACGTATAACGTATGACGTATCACGTATAAGGTATGACCTATAACGTATAACGTATAACGTATATCCTGTAACGCATAACGTATATCCTATAACGCATAACGCGTAGCGTATAACGTATAACGTATAACGTATAACGTATAACGTATAACGTATAACGTATAACGTATAACGTATAACGTATAACGTCTAACGTATAACGTATAACGTATAACGTATAACGTATAACGTATAACGTATAACGTATAACGTATAACGTATAACGTATAACGTATAACGTATAACGTGTAACGTATAACGTGTAACGTATAACGTGTAACGTATAACGTGTAAAGTATAACGTGTAACGCGTAACGTGTAACGTATAACGTATAACGTATAACGTATAACGTATAACGTATAACGTATAACGTATAACGAATAACGTAGAACGTATAACGCATAACGTATAACGTACAACGTATAACGTATAACGTATAACGAATAACGTAGAACGTATAACGCATAACGTATAACGTATAACATATAACGTATGACGTATCACGTATAAGGTATGACCTATAACGTATAACGTATAACGTATATCCTATAACGCATAACGTATATCCTATAACGCATAACGCATAGCGTATAACGTATAACGTATAACGTATAACGTATAACGTATAACGTATAACGTATAACGTATAACGTATAACGTATAACGTATAACGTATAACGTATAACGTATAACGTATAACGTATAACGTATAACGTATAACGTATAACGTATAACGTATAACGTATAACGTATAACGTATAACGTATAACGTATAACGTATAACGTATAACGTATAACGTATAACGTATAACGTATAACGTATAACGTATAACGTATAACGTATAACGTATAACGTATAACGTATAACGTATAACGTATAACGTATAACGTATAACGTATAACGTATAACGTATAACGTATAACGTATAACGTATAACGTATAACGTATAACGTATAACGTATAACGTATAACGTATAACGTATAACGTATAACGTATAACGTCTAACGTATAACGTCTAACGTATAACGCATAACGTATAACGTATAACGTATAACATATAACGTATGACGTATCACGTATAAGGTATGACCTATAACGTATAACATATAACGTATATCCTGTAACGCATAACCTATATCCTATATCGCATAACGCATAGCGTATAACGTATAACGTATAACGTATAACGTAAAACGTATAACGTATAACGTATAACGTATAACGTATAACGTATAACGTATAACGTATAACGTATAACGTATAACGTCTAACGTATAAAGTATAACGTAAAACGTATAACGTGTAACGTATAACGTATAACGTATAACGTATAACGTATAACGTATAACGTATAACATATAACGTATAACTTATAACGTATAACGTATAACGTATAACGTATATCGTAAAACTTATAACGCATAACGTATAACGTATAACGTGTAACGTATAACGTATAACCTATGACGTATAACGTATAACGTATAACGTCTAAGGTATAACGTAGAACGTATAACGTACAACGTATAACGTGTAACGTATAACGTATAACATGTAACGTATAACGTAAAACGTATAACGTATAACGTATAACGTGTAACGTATAACGTATAACGTATAACGGATAACGTATAACGTATAACGTATAACGTATAACGTATAACGTATAACGTATAACATATAACGTATAACGTATAACATATAACGTATGACGTATCACGTATAAGGTATGACCTATAACGTATAACGTATAACGTATATCCTATAACGCATAACGTATATCCTATAACGCATAACGCATAGCGTATAACGTATAACGTATAACGTATAACGTATAACGTATAACGTATAACGTATAACGTATAACGTATAACGTATAACGTATAACGTATAACGTTTAACGTATAACGTATAACGTATAACGTATAACGTATAACGTATAACGTATAACGTATAACGTATAACGTATAACGTATAACGTATAACGTATAACGTATAACGTATAACGTATAACGTATAACGTATAACGTATAACGTATAACGTATAACGTATAACGTATAACGTATAACGTATAACGTATAACGTATAACGTATAACGTATAACGTATAACGTATAACGTATAACGTATAACGTATAACGGATAACGTATAACGTCTAACGTATAACGCATAACGTATAACGTAGAACGTATAACATATAACGTATGACGTATCACGTATAAGGTATGACCTATAACGTATAACAAATAACGTATATCCTGTAACGCATAACCTATATCCTATAACGCATAACGCATAGCGTATAACGTATAACGTATAACGTATAACGTATAACGTATAACGTATAACGTATAACGTATAACGTATAACGTATAACGTATAACGTATAACGTATAACGTATAACGTAAAACGTATAACGTATAACGTATAAAGTATAACGTATAACGTATAACGTATAACGTCTAACGTATAACGCATAACGTATAACGTATTACGTATAACATATAACGTATGACGTATCACGTATAAGGTATGACCTATAACGTATAACATATAACGTATATCCTGTAACGCATAACGTATATCCTATAACGCATAACGCGTAGCGTATAACGTATAACGTATAACGTATAACGTATAACGTATAACGTATAACGTATAACGTATAACGTATAACGTATAACGTGTAACGTATAACGTGTAACGTATAACGGATAACGTATAACGTATAACGTATAACGTATAACGTATAACATGTAACGTATAACGTAAAACGTATAACGTATAACGTATAACGTGTAACGTATAACGTATAACGTATAACGGATAACGTATAACGTATAACGAATAACGTATAACGTATAACGTATAACATATAACGTATAACGTATAACATATAACGTATGACGTATCACGTATAAGGTATGACCTATAACGTATAACGTATAACGTATATCCTATAACGCATAACGTATATCCTATAACGCATAACGCATAGCGTATAACGTATAACGTATAACGTATAACGTATAACGTATAACGTATAACGTATAACGTATAACGTATAACGTATAACGTATAACGTATAACGTATAACGTATAACGTATAACGTATAACGTATAACGTATAACGTATAACGTATAACGTATAACGTATAACGTATAACGTATAACGTATAACGTATAACGTATAACGTATAACGTATAACGTATAACGTATAACGTCTAACGTATAACGTCTAACGTATAAAGTATAACGTAAAACGTATAACGTGTTACGTATAACGTATAACGTATAACGTATAACGTATAACGTATAACATATAACGTATAACTTATAACGTATAACGTATAACGTATAACGTATATCGTATAACTTATAACGCATAACGTATAACGTATAACGTATAACGTATAACGTATAACCTATGACGTATAACGTATAACGTATAACGTCTAAGGTATAACGTAGAACGTATAACGTACAACGTATAACGTGTAACGTATAACGTATAACATGTAACGTATAACGTAAAACGTATAACGTATAACGTATAACGTGTAACGTATGACGTATAACGTATAACGGATAACGTATAACGTATAACGTATAACGTATAACGTATAACGTATAACATATAACGTATAACGTATAACATATAACGTATGACGTATCACGTATAAGGTATGACCTATAACGTATAACGTATAACGTATATCCTATAACGCATAACGTATATCCTATAACGCATAACGCATAGCGTATAACGTATAACGTATAACGTATAACGTATAACGTATAACGTATAACGTATAACGTATAACGTATAACGTATAACGTATAACGTATAACGTATAACGTATAACGTATAACGTATAACGTATAACGTATAACGTATAACGTATAACGTATAACGTATAACGTATAACGTATAACGTATAACGTATAACGTGTAACGTATAACGTGTAACGTATAACGCATAACGTATAACGTATAACGTATAACGTATAACGTATAACGTATAACGTATAACGTATAACGTATAACGTATAACGTATAACGTATAACGTATAACGTATAACGTATAACGTATAACGTATAACGTATAACGTATAACGTATAACGTATAACGTCTAACGTATAACGCATAACGTATAACGTATAACGTATAACATATAACGTATGACGTATCACGTATAAGGTATGACCTATAACGTATAACATATAACGTATATCCTGTAACGCATAACCTATATCATATAACGCATAACGCATAGCGTATAACGTATAACGTATAACGTATAACGTATAACGTATAACGTATAACGTATAACGAATAACGTATAACGTATAACGTATAACGTATAACGTATAACGTATAACGTATAACGTATAACGTATAAAGTATAACGTATAACGTATAACGTATAACGTCTAACGTATAACGCATAACGTATAACGTATAACGTATAACATATAACGTATGACGTATCACGTATAAGGTATGACCTATAACGTATAACATATAACGTATATCCTGTAACGCATAACGTATATCCTATAACGCATAACGCGTAGCGTATAACGTATAACGTATAACGTATAACGTATAACGTATAACGTATATCCTATAACGCATAACGTATATCCTATAACGCATAACGCATAGCGTATAACGTATAACGTATAACGTATAACGTATAACGTATAACGTATAACGTATAACGTATAACGTATAACGTATAACGTATAACGTATAACGTATAACGTATAACGTATAACGTATAATGTTTAACGTATAACGTATAACGTATAACGCATAACGTATAACGTATAACGTATAACATATAACGTATGACGAATCACGTATAAGGTATGACCTATAACGTATAACGTATAACGTATAACGTGAAACGTATAACGTAGAACGTATAACGTATAACATATAACGTATGACGTATAACGTATAACGTATAACGTATAACGTATAACGTATAACGTCTACCGTATAACGTATAACGTATAACGTAAAACGTATAACATATAACGTATAACGTGTCACGTATAAGGTATGACCTATAACGTATAACGTGTAACGTATATCCTGTAACGTATAACGTATAACGCATAACGCATAGCGTATAACGTATAGCGTATAACGTATAACGTATAACGTATAACGTATAACGTATAACGTATAACGTATAACGTATAACGTATAACGTATAACGTATAACGTATAACGTATAACGTATAACGTATAACGTATAACGTATAACGTATAACGTATAACGTATAACGTATAACGTATAACGTATAACGTATAACAAATAACGTATATCCTGTAACGCATAACCTATATCCTATAACGCATAACGCATAGCGTATAACGTATAACGTATAACGTATAACGTATAACGTATAACGTATAACGTATAACGTATAACGTATAACGTATAACGTATAACGTATAACGTATAACGTATAACGTAAAACGTATAACGTATAACGTATAAAGTATAACGTATAACGTATAACGTATAACGTCTAACGTATAACGCATAACGTATAACGTATTACGTATAACATATAACGTATGACGTATCACGTATAAGGTATGACCTATAACGTATAACATATAACGTATATCCTGTAACGCATAACGTATATCCTATAACGCATAACGCGTAGCGTATAACGTATAACGTATAACGTATAACGTATAACGTATAACGTATAACGTATAACGTATAACGTATAACGTATAACGTATAACGTGTAACGTATAACGTGTAACGTATAACGGATAACGTATAACGTATAACGTATAACGTATAACGTATAACATGTAACGTATAACGTAAAACGTATAACGTATAACGTATAACGTGTAACGTATAACGTATAACGTATAACGGATAACGTATAACGTATAACGAATAACGTATAACGTATAACGTATAACATATAACGTATAACGTATAACATATAACGTATGACGTATCACGTATAAGGTATGACCTATAACGTATAACGTATAACGTATATCCTATAACGCATAACGTATATCCTATAACGCATAACGCATAGCGTATAACGTATAACGTATAACGTATAACGTATAACGTATAACGTATAACGTATAACGTATAACGTATAACGTATAACGTATAACGTATAACGTATAACGTATAACGTATAACGTATAACGTATAACGTATAACGTATAACGTATAACGTATAACGTATAACGTATAACATATAACGTATATCCTGTAACGCATAACCTATATCCTATATCGCATAACGCATAGCGTATAACGTATAACGTATAACGTATAACGTATAACGTATAACGTATAACGTATAACGTATAACGTATAACGTATAACGTATAACGTATAACGTATAACGTATAACGTCTAACGTATAAAGTATAACGTAAAACGTATAACGTGTAACGTATAACGTATAACGTATAACGTATAACGTATAACGTATAACGTATAACGTATAACATATAACGTATAACTTATAACGTATAACGTATAACTTATAACGTATATCGTAAAACTTATAACGCATAACGTATAACGTATAACGTGTAACGTATAACGTATAACCTATGACGTATAACGTATAACGTATAACGTCTAAGGTATAACGTAGAACGTATAACGTACAACGTATAACGTGTAACGTATAACGTATAACATGTAACGTATAACGTAAAACGTATAACGTATAACGTATAACGTGTAACGTATAACGTATAACGTATAACGGATAACGTATAACGTATAACGTATAACGTATAACGTATAACGTATAACGTATAACATATAACGTATAACGTATAACATATAACGTATGGCGTATCACGTATAAGGTATGACCTATAACGTATAACGTATAACGTATATCCTATAACGCATAACGTATATCCTATAACGCATAACGCATAGCGTATAACGTATAACGTATAACGTATAACGTATAACGTATAACGTATAACGTATAACGTATAACGTATAACGTATAACGTATAACGTATAACGTATAACGTATAACGTATAACGTATAACGTATAACGTATAACGTATAACGTATAACGTATAACGTATAACGTATAACGTATAACGTATAACGTATAACGTATAACGTATAACGTATAACGTATAACGTATAACGTATAACGTATAACGTATAACGTATAACGTATAACGTATAACGTATAACGTATAACGTATAACGTATAACGTATAACGTATAACGTATAACGTATAACGTATAACGTATAACGTATAACGTATAACGGATAACGTATAACGTCTAACGTATAACGCATAACGTATAACGTAGAACGTATAACATATAACGTATGACGTATCACGTATAAGGTATGACCTATAACGTATAACAAATAACGTATATCCTGTAACGCATAACCTATATCCTATAACGCATAACGCATAGCGTATAACGTATAACGTATAACGTATAACGTATAACGTATAACGTATAACGTATAACGTATAACGTATAACGTATAACGTATAACGTATAACGTATAACGTATAACGTATAACGTAAAACGTATAACGTATAACGTATAAAGTATAACGTATAACGTATAACGTATAACGTCTAACGTATAACGCATAACGTATAACGTATTACGTATAACATATAACGTATGACGTATCACGTATAAGGTATGACCTATAACGTATAACATATAACGTATATCCTGTAACGCATAACGTATATCCTATAACGCATAACGCGTAGCGTATAACGTATAACGTATAACGTATAACGTATAACGTATAACGTATAACGTATAACGTATAACGTATAACGTATAACGTATAACGTGTAACGTATAACGTGTAACGTATAACGGATAACGTATAACGTATAACGTATAACGTATAACGTATAACATGTAACGTATAACGTAAAACGTATAACGTATAACGTATAACGTGTAACGTATAACGTATAACGTATAACGGATAACGTATAACGTATAACGAATAACGTATAACGTATAACGTATAACATATAACGTATAACGTATAACATATAACGTATGACGTATCACGTATAAGGTATGACCTATAACGTATAACGTATAACGTATATCCTATAACGCATAACGTATATCCTATAACGCATAACGCATAGCGTATAACGTATAACGTATAACGTATAACGTATAACGTATAACGTATAACGTATAACGTATAACGTATAACGTATAACGTATAACGTATAACGTATAACGTATAACGTATAACGTATAACGTATAACGTATAACGTATAACGTATAACGTATAACGTATAACGTATAACGTATAACGTATAACGTATAACGTATAACGTCTAACGTATAAAGTATAACGTAAAACGTATAACGTGTAACGTATAACGTATAACGTATAACGTATAACGTATAACGTATAACATATAACGTATAACTTATAACGTATAACGTATAACGTATAACGTATATCGTAAAACTTATAACGCATAACGTATAACGTATAACGTATAACGTATAACGTATAACCTATGACGTATAACGTATAACGTATAACGTCTAAGGTATAACGTAGAACGTATAACGTACAACGTATAACGTGTAACGTATAACGTATAACATGTAACGTATAACGTAAAACGTATAACGTATAACGTATAACGTGTAATGTATAACGTATAACGTATAACGGATAACGTATAACGTATAACGTATAACGTATAACGTATAACGTATAACATATAACGTATAACGTATAACATATAACGTATGACGTATCACGTATAAGGTATGACCTATAACGTATAACGTATAACGTATATCCTATAACGCATAACGTATATCCTATAACGCATAACGCATAGCGTATAACGTATAACGTATAACGTATAACGTATAACGTATAACGTATAACGTATAACGTATAACGTATAACGTATAACGTATAACGTATAACGTATAACGTATAACGTATAACGTATAACGTATAACGTATAACGTATAACGTATAACGTATAACGTATAACGTATAACGTATAACGTATAACGTATAACGTATAACGTGTAACGTATAACGTGTAACGTATAACGCGTAACGTATAACGTATAACGTATAACGTATAACGTATAACGTATAACGTATAACGTATAACGTATAACGTATAACGTATAACGTATAACGTATAACGTATAACGTATAACGTATAACGTATAACGTATAACGTATAACGTCTAACGTATAACGCATAACGTATAACGTATAACGTATAACATATAACGTATGACGTATCACGTATAAGGTATGACCTATAACGTATAACATATAACGTATATCCTGTAACGCATAACCTATATCATATAACGCATAACGCATAGCGTATAACGTATAACGTATAACGTATAACGTATAACGTATAACGTATAACGTATAACGTATAACGAATAACGTATAACGTATAACGTATAACGTATAACGTATAACGTATAACGTATAACGTATAACGTATAAAGTATAACGTATTACGTATAACGTATAACGTCTAACGTATAACGCATAACGTAATAACGTATAACGTATAACATATAACGTATGACGTATCACGTATAAGGTATAACGTATAATGTTTAACGTATAACGTATAACGTATAACGCATAACGTATAACGTATAAACGTATAACATATAACGTATGACGAATCACGTATAAGGTATGACCTATAACGTATAACGTATAACGTATAACGTGAAACGTATAACGTAGAACGTATAACGTATAACATATAACGTATGACGTATAACGTATAACGTATAACGTATAACGTATAACGTCTACCGTATAACGTATAACGTATAACGTAAACGTATAACATATAACGTATAACGTGTCACGTATAAGGTATGACCTATAACGTATAACGTATAACGTATATCCTGTAACGTATAACGTATAACGCATAACGCATAGCGTATAACGTATAGCGTATAACGTATAACGTATAACGTATAACGTATAACGTATAACGTAATAACGTATAACGTATAACGTATAACGTATAACGTATAACGTATAACGTATAACGTATAACGTATAACGTATAACGTATAACGTATAACGTATAACGTATAACGTATAACGTATATCGTATAACGTATAACGTATAACGTATAACGTATAACGTATAATGTTTAACGTATAACGTATAACGTATAACGCATAACGTATAACGTATAACGTATAACATATAACGTATGACGAATCACGTACAAGGTATGACCTATAACGTATAACGTATAACGTATAACGTGAAACGTATAACGTGAACGTATAACGTATAACATATAACGTATGACGTATAACGTATAACGTATAACGTACAACGTCTAACGTATAACGTATAACGTATAACGTATAACGTATAACGTATAACGTATATCGTATAACGTATAACGTATAACGTATAACGTATAACGTATAACGTATAACTTATAACGTATAACGTATAACGTATAACGTATATCGTAAAACGTATAACGCATAACGTATAACGTATAACGTATAACGTACAACGTATAACGTATAACGTATAACGTATAACGTAAAACGTATAACGTATAACGTATAACGTATAACGTATAACGTATAACGTATAACGTATAACGTATAACGTATAACGTATATCGTATAACGTATAACGTATAACGTATAACGTATAACGTATAATGTTTAACGTATAACGTATAACGTATAACGCATAACGTATAACGTATAACGTATAACATATAACGTATGACGAATCACGTACAAGGTATGACCTATAACGTATAACGTATAACGTATAACGTGAAACGTATAACGTGGAACGTATAACGTATAACATATAACGTATGACGTATAACGTCTAACGTATAACGCATAACGTATAACGTATAACGTATAACATATAACGTATGACGTATCACGTATAAGGTATGACCTATAACGTATAACATATAACGTATATCCTGTAACGCATAACCTATATCATATAACGCATAACGCATAGCGTATAACGTATAACGTATAACGTATAACGTATAACGTATAACGTATAACGTATAACGTATAACGAATAACGTATAACGTATAACGTATAACGTATAACGTGTAACGTATAACGTGTAACGTATAACGGATAACGTATAACGTATAACGTATAACGTATAACGTATAACGTATAACTTATAACGTATATCCTGTAACGCATAACGTATATCCTATAACGCATAACGCGTAGCGTATAACGTATAACGTATAACGTATAACGTATAACGTATAACGTATAACGTATAACGTATAACGTATAACGTATAACGTATAACGTGTAACGTATAACGTGTAACGTATAACGGATAACGTATAACGTATAACGTATAACGTATAACGTATAACATGTAACGTATAACGTATAACGTCTAACGTATAACGCATAACGTATAACGTATAACGTATAACATATAACGTATGACGTATCACGTATAAGGTATGACCTATAACGTATAACATATAACGTATATCCTGTAACGCATAACCTATATCATATAACGCATAACGCATAGCGTATAACGTATAACGTATAACGTATAACGTATAACGTATAACGTATAACGTATAACGTATAACGAATAACGTATAACGTATAACGTATAACGTATAACGTATAACGTATAACGTATAACGTATAACGTATAAAGTATAACGTATAACGTATAACGTATAACGTCTAACGTATAACGCATAACGTATAACGTATAACGTATAACATATAACGTATGACGTATCACGTATAAGGTATAACGTATAATGTTTAACGTATAACGTATAACGTATAACGCATAACGTATAACGTATAACGTATAACATATAACGTATGACGAATCACGTATAAGGTATGACCTATAACGTATAACGTATAACGTATAACGTGAAACGTATAACGTAGAACGTATAACGTATAACATATAACGTATGACGTATAACGTATAACGTATAACGTATAACGTATAACGTCTACCGTATAACGTATAACGTATAACGTAAAACGTATAACATATAACGTATAACGTGTCACGTATAAGGTATGACCTATAACGTATAACGTATAACGTATATCCTGTAACGTATAACGTATAACGCATAACGCATAGCGTATAACGTATAGCGTATAACGTATAACGTATAACGTATAACGTATAACGTATAACGTATAACGTATAACGTATAACGTATAACGTATAACGTATAACGTATAACGTATAACGTATAACGTATAACGTATAACGTATAACGTATAACGTATAACGTATAACGTATAACGTATATCGTATAACGTATAACGTATAACGTATAACGTATAACGTATAATGTTTAACGTATAACGTATAACGTATAACGCATAACGTATAACGTATAACGTATAACATATAACGTATGACGAATCACGTACAAGGTATGACCTATAACGTATAACGTATAACGTATAACGTGAAACGTATAACGTGGAACGTATAACGTATAACATATAACGTATGACGTATAACGTATAACGTATAACGTACAACGTCTAACGTATAACGTATAACGTATAACGTATAACGTATAACGTATAACGTATATCGTATAACGTATAACGTATAACGTATAACGTATAACGTATAACGTATAACTTATAACGTATAACGTATAACGTATAACGTATATCGTAAAACGTATAACGCATAACGTATAACGTATAATGTATAACGTACAACGTATAACGTATAACGTATAACGTATAACGTAAAACGTATAACGTATAACGTATAACGTATAACGTATAACGTATAACGTATAACGTATAACGTATAACGCATAACGTATAACGTATAACGTATAACGTATAACGTATAACGTATAACGTATAACGTATAACGTATAACGTATAATGTATAACGTATAACGTATAACGTATAACGTCTAACGTATAACGTAGAACGTATAACGTACAACGTAAAACGTGTAACGTATAACGTATAACATGTAACGTATAACGTAAAACGTACAACGTATAACGTAAGACGTGTAACGTATAACGTACAACGTATAACGTATAACGGATAACGTATAACGTATAACGTATAACGTATAACGTATAACGTATAACGTATAACGTATAACGTATAACGTACAACGTATAACGTATAACGTATAACGTATAACGTAAAACGTATAACGTATAACGTATAACGTATAACGTATAACGTATAACGTATAACGTATAACGTATAACGTATAACGCATAACGTATAACGTATAACGTATAACGTATAACGTATAACGTATAACGTATAACGTATAACGTATAACGTATAATGTATAACGTATAACGTATAACGTATAACGTCTAACGTATAACGTAGAACGTATAACGTACAACGTAAAACGTGTAACGTATAACGTATAACATGTAACGTATAACGTAAAACGTACAACGTATAACGTAAGACGTGTAACGTATAACGTACAACGTATAACGTATAACGGATAACGTATAACGTATAACGTATAACGTATAACGTATAACGTATAACGTATAACGAATAACGTAGAACGTATAACGCATAACGTATAACGTATAACCTATGACGTATGACGTATAACGTATAACGTATAACGTATGACGTATAATGTATAACGTATAACGTATATCGTAAAACGTATAACGCATAACGTATAACGTATAACGTATAACGTACAACGTATAACGTATAACGTATAACGTATAACGTATAACGTATAACGTCTACCGTATAACGTATAACGTATAACGTATAACGTATAACATATAACGTACAACGTGTCACGTATAAGGTATGACCTATAACGTATAACGTATAACGTATATCCTGTAACGTATAACGTATAACGTATAACGTATAACGTATAACGTATAACGTAAAACGTATAACGTTTAACGTATAACGTATAACGTATAACGTATAACGTATAACGAATAACGTATAACGTAAAACGTATAACGTAGAACGTATAACGTATAACGTATAACGTATAACGTATAACGTACAACGTCTAACGTATAACGTATAACGTATAACGTATAACGTATAACGTATAACGTATAACGTATAACGTATAACGTATAACGTATAACGTATAACGTATAACTTATAACGTATAACGTATAACGTATAACGTATATCGTAAAACGTATAACGCATAACGTATAACGTATAACATATAACGTACAACGTATAACGTATAACGTATAACGTATAACGTAAAACGTATAACGTATAACGTATAACGTATAACGTATAACGTATAACGTATAACGTATAACGTATAACGCATAACGTATAACGTATAACGTATAACGTATAACGTATAACGTATAACGTATAACGTATAACGTATAACGTATAATGTATAACGTATAACGTATAACGTATAACGTCTAACGTATAACGTAGAACGTATAACGTACAACGTAAAACGTGTAACGTATAACGTATAACATGTAACGTATAACGTAAAACGTACAACGTATAACGTAAGACGTGTAACGTATAACGTACAACGTATAACGTATAACGGATAACGTATAACGTATAACGTATAACGTATAACGTATAACGTATAACGTATAACGAATAACGTAGAACGTATAACGCATAACGTATAACGTATAACCTATGACGTATGACGTATAACGTATAACATATAACGTATAACGTATAACGTATAACGTATAACGTATAACGTATAACGTGTAACGTATAACGTATAACGTACAACGTATAACGTATAACGTATAACGTATAACGTATATCGTAAAACGTATAACGCATAACGTATAACGTATAACGTATAACGTATAACGTATAACGTATAACGTATAACGTATAACGTATAACGTATAACGTATAACGTATAACGTATAACGTATAACGTATAACATATAACGTATAACGTATAACGTATAACGTATAACGTATAACGTATAATGTATAACGTATAACGTATAACGTATAACGTATAACGTATAATGTTTAACGTATAACGTATAACGTATAACGCATAACGTATAACGTATAACGTATAACATATAACGTATGACGAATCACGTACAAGGTATGACCTATAACGTATAACGTATAACGTATAACGTGAAACGTATAACGTGGAACGTATAACGTATAACATATAACGTATGACGTATAACGTATAACGTATAACGTATAACGTATAACGTCTACCGTATAACGTATAACGTATAACGTATAACGTATAACATATAACGTATAACGTGTCACGTATAAGGTATGACCTGTAACGTATAACGTATAACGTATATCCTGTAACGTATAACGTATAACGTATAACGTATATCCTGTAACGTATAACGTATAACGTATAACGTATAACGTATAACGTATAACGTATAACGTATAACGTATAACGTATAACGTATAACGTATAACGTATAACGTATAACGTATAACGTATAACGTATAACGTATAACTTATAACGTATAACGTATAACGTATAACGTATATCGTAAAACGTATAACGCATAACGTATAACGTATAACATATAACGTACAACGTATAACGTATAACGTATAACGTATAACGTAAAACGTATAACGTATAACGTATAACGTATAACGTATAACGTATAACGTATAACGTATAACGTATAACGCATAACGTATAACGTATAACGTATAACGTATAACGTATAACGTATAACGTATAACGTATAACGTATAACGTATAACGTATAACGTATAACGTATAACGTATAACGTATAACGTATAACTTATAACGTATAACGTATAACGTATAACGTATATCGTAAAACGTATAACGCATAACGTATAACGTATAACGTATAACGTACAACGTATAACGTATAACGTATAACGTATAACGTATAACGTAAAACGTATAACGTAGAACGTATAACGTAAAACGTATAACGTAGAACGTATAACGTATAACGTATAACGTATAACGTATAACGTACAACGTCTAACGTATAACGTATAACGTATAACGTATAACGTATAACGTATAACGTATAACGTATAACGTATAACGTATAACGTATAACGTATAACGTATAACTTATAACGTATAACGTATAACGTATAACGTATATCGTAAAACGTATAACGCATAACGTATAACGTATAACGTATAACGTACAACGTATAACGTATAACATATAACGTATGACGTATCACGTATAAGGTATGACCTATAACGTATAACGTATAACGTATATCCTGCAACGCATAACGTATATCCTATAACGTATAACGTATAACGTATAACGTATAACGTATAACGTATAACGTATAACGTATAACGTATAACGTATAATGTATAACGTATAACGTATAACGTATAACGTCTAACGTATAACGTAGAACGTATAACGTACAACGTAAAACGTGTAACGTATAACGTATAACATGTAACGTATAACGTAAAACGTACAACGTATAACGTAAGACGTGTAACGTATAACGTACAACGTATAACGTATAACGGATAACGTATAACGTATAACGTATAACGTATAACGTATAACGTATAACGTATAACGTATAACGTATAACGTATAACGTACAACGTATAACGTATAACGTATAACGTATAACGTAAAACGTATAACGTATAACGTATAACGTATAACGTATAACGTATAACGTATAACGTATAACGTATAACGCATAACGTATAACGTATAACGTATAACGTATAACGTATAACGTATAACGTATAACGTATAACGTATAACGTATAATGTATAACGTATAACGTATAACGTATAACGTCTAACGTATAACGTAGAACGTATAACGTACAACGTAAAACGTGTAACGTATAACGTATAACATGTAACGTATAACGTAAAACGTACAACGTATAACGTAAGACGTGTAACGTATAACGTACAACGTATAACGTATAACGGATAACGTATAACGTATAACGTATAACGTATAACGTATAACGTATAACGTATAACGAATAACGTAGAACGTATAACGCATAACGTATAACGTATAACCTATGACGTATGACGTATAACGTATAACGTATAACGTATGACGTATAACGTATAACGTATAACGTATATCGTAAAACGTATAACGCATAACGTATAACGTATAACGTATAACGTACAACGTATAACGTATAACGTATAACGTATAACGTATAACGTATAACGTCTACCGTATAACGTATAACGTATAACGTATAACGTATAACATATAACGTACAACGTGTCACGTATAAGGTATGACCTATAACGTATAACGTATAACGTATATCCTGTAACGTATAACGTATAACGTATAACGTATAACGTATAACGTATAACGTATAACGTATAACGTATAACGTATAACGTATAACGTATAACGTTTAACGTATAACGTATAACGTATAACGTATAACGTATAACGAATAACGTATAACGTAAAACGTATAACGTAGAACGTATAACGTATAACGTATAACGTATAACGTATAACGTACAACGTCTAACGTATAACGTATAACGTATAACGTATAACGTATAACGTATAACGTATAACGTATAACGTATAACGTATAACGTATAACGTATAACGTATAACGTATAACGTATAACGTATAACTTATAACGTATAACGTATAACGTATAACGTATATCGTAAAACGTATAACGCATAACGTATAACGTATAACGTATAACGTACAACGTATAACGTATAACATATAACGTATGACGTATCACGTATAAGGTATGACCTATAACGTATAACGTATAACGTATATCCTGCAACGCATAACGTATATCCTATAACGTATAACGTATAACGTATAACGTATAACGTATAACGTATAACGTATAACGTATAACGTATAACGTATAATGTATAACGTATAACGTATAACGTATAACGTCTAACGTATAACGTAGAACGTATAACGTACAACGTAAAACGTGTAACGTATAACGTATAACATGTAACGTATAACGTAAAACGTACAACGTATAACGTAAGACGTGTAACGTATAACGTACAACGTATAACGTATAACGGATAACGTATAACGTATAACGTATAACGTATAACGTATAACGTATAACGTATAACGTATAACGTATAACGTACAACGTATAACGTATAACGTATAACGTATAACGTATAACGTAAAACGTATAACGTATAACGTATAACGTATAACGTATAACGTATAACGTATAACGTATAACGTATAACGCATAACGTATAACGTATAACGTATAACGTATAACGTATAACGTATAACGTATAACGTATAACGTATAACGTATAACGTATAATGTATAACGTATAACGTATAACGTATAACGTCTAACGTATAACGTAGAACGTATAACGTACAACGTAAAACGTGTAACGTATAACGTATAACATGTAACGTATAACGTAAAACGTACAACGTATAACGTAAGACGTGTAACGTATAACGTACAACGTATAACGTATAACGGATAACGTATAACGTATAACGTATAACGTATAACGTATAACGTATAACGTATAACGAATAACGTAGAACGTATAACGCATAACGTATAACGTATAACCTATGACGTATGACGTATAACGTATAACGTATAACGTATAACGTATGACGTATAACGTATAACGTATAACGTATATCGTAAAACGTATAACGCATAACGTATAACGTATAACGTATAACGTACAACGTATAACGTATAACGTATAACGTATAACGTATAACGTATAACGTCTACCGTATAACGTATAACGTATAACGTATAACGTATAACATATAACGTACAACGTGTCACGTATAAGGTATGACCTATAACGTATAACGTATAACGTATATCCTGTAACGTATAACGTATAACGTATAACGTATAACGTATAACGTATAACGTATAACGTATAACGTATAACGTATAACGTATAACGTATAACGTTTAACGTATAACGTATAACGTATAACGTATAACGTATAACGAATAACGTATAACGTAAAACGTATAACGTAGAACGTATAACGTATAACGTATAACGTATAACGTATAACGTACAACGTCTAACGTATAACGTATAACGTATATCGTAAAACGTATAACGCATAACGTATAACGTATAACGTATAACGTACAACGTATAACGTATAACGTATAACGTATAACGTAAAACGTATAACGTATAACGTATAACGTATAACGTATAACGTATAACGTATAACGTATAACGTATAACGCATAACGTATAACGTATAACGTATAACGTATAACGTATAACGTATAACGTATAACGTATAACGTATAACGTATAATGTATAACGTATAACGTATAACGTATAACGTCTAACGTATAACGTAGAACGTATAACGTACAACGTAAAACGTGTAACGTATAACGTATAACATGTAACGTATAACGTAAAACGTACAACGTATAACGTAAGACGTGTAACGTATAACGTACAACGTATAACGTATAACGGATAACGTATAACGTATAACGTATAACGTATAACGTATAACGTATAACGTATAACGAATAACGTAGAACGTATAACGCATAACGTATAACGTATAACCTATGACGTATGACGTATAACGTATAACGTATAACGTATAACGTATAACGTATAACGTATAACGTATAACGTATAACGTGTAACGTATAACGTATAACGTACAACGTATAACGTATAACGTATAACGTATAACGTATATCGTAAAACGTATAACGCATAACGTATAACGTATAACGTATAACGTATAACGTATAACGTATAACGTATAACGTATAACGTATAACGTATAACGTATAACGTATAACGTATAACGTATAACGTATAACGTATAACGTATAACATATAACGTATAACGTATAACGTATAACGTATAACGTATAACGTATAATGTATAACGTATAACGTATAACGCATAACGTATAACGTATAACGTATAACATATAACGTATGACGAATCACGTACAAGGTATGACCTATAACGTATAACGTATAACGTATAACGTGAAACGTATAACGTGGAACGTATAACGTATAACATATAACGTATGACGTATAACGTATAACGTATAACGTATAACGTATAACGTCTACCGTATAACGTATAACGTATAACGTATAACGTATAACATATAACGTATAACGTGTCACGTATAAGGTATGACCTGTAACGTATAACGTATAACGTATATCCTGTAACGTATAACGTATAACGTATAACGTATATCCTGTAACGTATAACGTATAACGTATAACGTATAACGTGTAACGTATAACGTATAACGTATAACGTATAACGTATAACGTATAACGTATAACGTATAACGTATAACGTATAACGTATAACGTATAACGTATAACGTATAACGTATAACGTATAACGTATAACGTATAACGTATAACGTATTACGTATAACGTATAACGTATAACGTATAACGTATAACGTATAACGTATAGCGTATAACGTATAACGTATAACGTATAACGTATAACGTATAACGCATAACGTATAACGTATAACGTATAACGTATAACGTATATCGTGAAACGTAGAACGTAGAACGTATAACGTATAACGTATCATGTATAACGTATAACGTCTAACGTATAGCGTATAACGTATAACGTATAACGTATAACATATAACGTATGACGTATCACGTATAAGGTATAACGTATAACGTATAACGTATAACATATAACGTATGACGTATCACGTATAAGGTATGACCTATAACGTATAACGTATAACGTATATCCTGCAACGCATAACGTATATCCTATAACGTATAACGTATAACGTATAACGTATAACGTATAACGTATAACGTATAACGTATAACGTATAACGTATAACGTATAACGTATAACGTATAACGTATAACGTATAACGTATAACGTATAACGTATAACGTATAACGTATAACGTATAACGTATAACGTATAACGTATAACGTCTAACGTAGAACGCATAACGTATAACGTATAACGTATAACATATAACGTATGACGTATCACGTATAAGGTATGACCAATAACGTATAACGTATAACGTATAACGTATAACGTATAACGTATAACGTATAACGTATAACGTATAACGTATAACGTATAACGTATAACGTATAACGTATAACGTATAACGTATAACGTATAACGTATAACGTATAACGTATAACGTATAACGTCTAACGTAGAACGCATAACGTATAACGTATAACGTATAACATATAACGTATGACGTATCACGTATAAGGTATGACCAATAACGTATAACGTATAACGTATAACGTATAACGTCTAACGTATAACGCATAACGTATAACGTATAACGTATAACATATAACTTATGACGTATCACGTATAAGGTATGACCTATAACGTATAACGTATAACGTATATCCTGCAACGCATAACGTATATCCTATAACGTATAACGTATAACGTATAACGTATAACGTATAACGCATAACGTATAACGTATAACGTATTACGTATAACGTATAACGTATAACGTATAACGTATAACGTATAACGTATGACGTATAACGTATAATGTTTAACGTATAACGTATAACGTATAACGCATAACGTATAACGTATAACGTATAACATATAACGTATGACGAATCACGTATAAGGTATGACCTATAACGTATAACGTATAACGTATAACGTGAAACGTATAACGTAGAACGTATAACGTATAACATATAACGTATGACGTATAACGTATAACGTATAACGTATAACGTATAACGTCTACCGTATAACGTATAACGTATAACGTATAACGTATAACATATAACGTACAACGTGTCACGTATAAGGTATGACCTATAACGTATAACGTATAACGTATATCCTGTAACGTATAACGTATAACGTATAACGTATAACGTATAACGTATAACGTATAACGTATAACGTATAACGTATAACGTATAACGTATAACGTATAACGTACAACGTATAACGTACAACGTATAACGTATAACGTATATCGTAAAACGTATAACGCATAACGTATATCGTATAACGTATAACGTATAACGTATAACGTATAACGTATAACGTATAACGTATAACGTATAACGTATAACGTATAACGTATAACGTATAACGTATAACGTATAACGTATAACGTATAACGTATAACGTATAACGTATAACGTATAACGTATAACGCATAACGTATAACGTATAACGTATAACGTATAAAGTATAACGTATAACGTATAACGTATAACGTATAACGTATAACGTATAACGTATAACGTATAACGTATAACGTATAACGTATAACGTATAACGTATAACGTATAACGAATAACGTAGAACGTATAACGCATAACGTATAACGTACAACGTATAACGTATAACGTATAACGTATAACGTAAAACGTATAACGTAGAACGTATAACGTAAAACGTATAACGTAGAACGTATAACGTATAACGTATAACGTATAACGTATAACGTACAACGTCTAACGTATAACGTATAACGTATAACGTATAACGTATAACGTATAACGTATAACGTATAACGTATAACGTGTAACGTATAACGTATAACTTATAACGTATAACGTATAACGTATAACGTATATCGTAAAACGTATAACGCATAACGTATAACGTATAACGTATAACGTACAACGTATAACGTATAACGTATAACGTATAACGTAAAACGTATAACGTATAACGTATAACGTATAACGTATAACGTATAACGTATAACGTATAACGTATAACGCATAACGTATAACGTATAACGTATAACGTATAACGTATAACGTATAACGTATAACGTATAACGTATAATGTATAACGTATAACGTATAACGTATAACGTCTAACGTATAACGTAGAACGTATAACGTACAACGTAAAACGTGTAACGTATAACGTATAACATGTAACGTATAACGTAAAACGTACAACGTATAACGTAAGACGTGTAACGTATAACGTACAACGTATAACGTATAACGGATAACGTATAACGTATAACGTATAACGTATAACGTATAACGTATAACGTATAACGTATAACGTATAACGAATAACGTAGAACGTATAACGCATAACGTATAACGTATAACCTATGACGTATGACGTATAACGTATAACGTATAACGTATGACGTATAACGTATAACGTATAACGTATAACGTAAAACGTATAACGTATAACGTATAACATATAACGTATGACGTATCACGTATAAGGAATGACCTATAACGTATAACGAATAACGTATAACGTATAACGTATAACGTATAACGTATAACGTATAACGTATAACGTATAACGTATAACGTATAACGTATAACGTATAACGTATAACGTATAACGTATAACGTATAACGTATAACGTATAACGTATAACGTATAACGTATAACGTATAACGCATAACGTATAACGCATAACGTATAACGTATAACGTATAACGTATAACGTATAACGTATAACGTATAACGTATAACGTATAACGTATAACGTATAACGTATAACGTATAACGTATAACGTATAACGTATAACGTATAACGTATAACGCATAACGTATAACGTATAACGTATAACGTATAACGTATAACGTATAACGTATAACGTATAACGTATAACGTATAACGTATAACGTATAACGTATAACGTATAACGTATAACGTGTAACGTATAACGTATAACGTACAACGTATAACGTATAACGTATAACGTATAACGTATATCGTAAAACGTATAACGCATAACGTATAACGTATAACGTATAACGTATAACGTATAACGTATAACGTATAACGTATAACGTATAACGTATAACGTATAACGTATAACGTATAACGTATAACGTATAACGTATAACGTATAACGCATAACGTATAACGTATAACGTATAACGTATAACGTATAACGTATAACGTATAACGTATAACGTATAACGTATAACGTATAACGTATAACGTATAACGTATAACGTATAACGTATAACGTATAACGAATAACGTAGAACGTATAACGCATAACGTATAACGTACAACGTATAACGTATAACGTATAACGTATAACGTAAAACGTATAACGTAGAACGTATAACGTATAACGTATAACGTATAACGTATAACGTATAACGTCTAACGTATAACGTAGAACGTATAACGTACAACGTAAAACGTGTAACGTATAACGTATAACATGTAACGTATAACGTAAAACGTACAACGTATAACGTATAACGTGTAACGTATAACGTACAACGTATAACGTATAACGTATAACGTATAACGTATAACGTATAACGTATAACGTATAACGAATAACGTAGAACGTATAACGCATAACGTATAACGTATAACCTATGACGTATGACGTATAACGTATAACGTATAACGTATAACGTATGACGTATAACGTATAACGTATAACGTATAACGTAAAACGTATAACGTATAACGTATAACATATAACGTATGACGTATCACGTATAAGGAATGACCTATAACGTATAACGTATAACGTATATCCTATAACGCATAACGTATATCCTATAACGCATAACGCATAGCGTATAACGTATAACGTATAACGTATGACGTATAACGTATAACGTATAACGTATAACGTCTAACGTATAAAGTATAACGTAAAACGTATAACGTGTAACGTATAACGTATAACGTATAACGTATACCGTATAACGTATAACATATAACGTATAACTTATAACGTATAACGTATAACGTATAACGTATATCGTAAAACGTATAACGCATAACGTATAACGTATAACGTATAACGTATAACGTATAACCTATGACGTATAACGTATAACGTATAACGTCTAAGGTATAACGTAGAACGTATAACGTTCAACGTATAACGTGTAACGTATAACGTATAACATGTAACGTATAACGTAAAACGTATAACGTATAACGTATAACGTGTAACGTATAACGTATAACGTATAACGGATAACGTATAACGTATAACGTATAACGTATAACGTATAACGTATAACGTATAACATATAACGTATAACGTATAACATATAACGTATGACGTATCACGTATAAGGTATGACCTATAACGTATAACGTATAACGTATATCCTATAACGCATAACGTATATCCTATAACGCATAACGCATAGCGTATAACGTATAACGTATAACGTATAACGTATAACGTATAACGTATAACGTATAACGTATAACGTATAACGTATAACGTATAACGTATAACGTATAACGTATAACGTATAACGTATAACGTATAACGTATAACGTATAACGTATAACGTATAACGTATAACGTATAACGTATAACGTATAACGTATAACGTATAACGTATAACGTATAACGTATAACGTATAACGTATAACGTATAACGTATAACGTATAACGTATAACGTATAACGTATAACGTATAACGTATAACGTATAACGTATAACGTATAACGTATAACGTATAACGTATAACGTATAACGTATGACGTATAACGTATAACGTATAACGTCTAACGTATAACGCATAACGTATAACGTATAACGTATAACATATAACGTATGACGTATCACGTATAAGGTATGACCTATAACGTATAACATATAACGTATATCCTGTAACGCATACCCTATATCCTATAACGCATAACGCATAGCGTATAACGTATAACGTATAACGTATAACGTATAACGTATAACGTATAACGTATAACGTATAACGTATAACGTATAACGTATAACGTATAACGTATAACGTATAACGTATAACGTATAACGTATAACGTATAACGTATAACGTATAAAGTATAACGTATAACGTATAACGTATAACGTCTAACGTATAACGCATAACGTATAACGTATAACGTATAACATATAACGTATGACGTATCACGTATAAGGTATGACCTATAACGTATAACATATAACGTATATCCTGTAACGCATAACGTATATCCTATAACGCATAACGCGTAGCGTATAACGTATAACGTATAACGTATAACGTATAACGTATAACGTATAACGTATAACGTATAACGTATAACGTATAACGTATAACGTATAACGTATAACGTATAACGTATAACGTATAACGTATAACGTATAGCGTATAACGTATAACGTATAACGTATAACGTATAACGTATAACGCATAACGTATAACGTATAACGTATAACGTATAACGTATATCGTGAAACGTAGAACGTAGAACGTATAACGTATAACGTATAATGTATAACGTATAACGTCTAACGTATAGCGTATAACGTATAACCTATAACGTATAACATATAACGTATGACGTATCACGTATATGGTATGACCTATAACGTATAACGTATAACGTATATCCTGCAACGCATAACGTATATCCTGCAACGCATAACGTATATCCTATAACGCATAACGCGTAGCGTATAACGTATAACGTATAACGTATAACGTATAACGTATAACGTATAACGTATAACGTATAACGTATAACGTATAACGTATAACGTATAACGTATAACGTATAACGTATAACGTATAACGTATAACGTATAACGTATAACGTATAACGTATATCGTAAAACGTATAACGCATAACGTATAAGGTATGACCTATAACGTATAACGTATAACGTATAACGTATAACGTATAACATATAACGTATAACGTATAACGTATAACGTATAACGTATAACGTATAACGTATAACGTATAACGTATAACGTATAACGTATAACGTATAACGTATAATGTTTAACGTATAACGTATAACGTATAACGCATAACGTATAACGTATAACGTATAACATATAACGTATGACGAATCACGTATAAGGTATGACCTATAACGTATAACGTATAACGTATAACGTGAAACGTATAACGTAGAGCGTATAACGTATAACATATAACGTATGACGTATAACGTATAACGTATAACGTATAACGTATAACGTCTACCGTATAACGTATAACGTATAACGTATAACGTATAACGTATAACGTATAACGTATAACGTATAACGTATAACGTATAACGTATAACGTATAACGTATAACGTATAACGTATAACGCATAACGTATAACGTATAACGTATAACGTATAACGTATATCGTGAAACGTAGAACGTAGAACGTATAACGTATAACGTATAATGTATAACGTATAACGTCTAACGTATAGCGTATAACGTATAACCTATAACGTATAACATATAACGTATGACGTATCACGTATATGGTATGACCTATAACGTATAACGTATAACGTATATCCTGCAACGCATAACGTATATCCTATAACGCATAACGTGTAGCGTATAACGTATAACGTATAACGTATAACGTATAACGTATAACGTATAACGTATAACGTATAACGTATAACGTATAACGTATAACGTATAACGTATAACGTATAACGTATAACGTATAACGTATAACGTATAACGTATAACGTATAACGTATAACGTATAACGTATAACGTATAACGTATAACGTGTAACGTATAACGTATAACGTACAACGTATAACGTATAACGTATAACGTATAACGTATATCGTAAAACGTATAACGCATAACGTATAACGTATAACGTATAACGTATAACGTATAACGTATAACGTATAACGTATAACGTATAACGTATAACGTATAACGTATAACGTATAACGTATAACGTATAACGTATAACGTATAACGCATAACGTATAACGTATAACGTATAACGTATAACGTATAACGTATAACGTATAACGTATAACGTATAACGTATAACGTATAACGTATAACGTATAACGTATAACGTATAACGTATAACGTATGACGTATAACGAATAACGTAGAACGTATAACGCATAACGTATAACGTACAACGTATAACGTATAACGTATAACGTATAACGTAAAACGTATAACGTAGAACGTATAACGTATAACGTATAACGTATAACGTATAACGTATAACGTCTAACGCATAACGTAGAACGTATAACGTACAACGTAAAACGTGTAACGTATAACGTATAGCATGTAACGTATAACGTAAAACGTACAACGTATAACGTATAACGTGTAACGTATAACGTACAACGTATAACGTATAACGTATAACGTATAACGTATAACGTATAACGTATAACGTATAACGAATAACGTAGAACGTAGAACGCATAACGTATAACGTATAACCTATGACGTATGACGTATAACGTATAACGTATAACGTATGACGTATAACGTATAACGTATAACGTATAACGTAAAACGTATAACGTATAACGTATAACATATAACGTATGACGTATCACGTATAAGGAATGACCTATAACGTATAACGTATAACGTATATCCTATAACGCATAACGTATATCCTATAACGCATAACGCATAGCGTATAACGTATAACGTATAACGTATGACGTATAACGTATAACGTATAACGTATAACGTCTAACGTATAAAGTATAACGTAAAACGTATAACGTGTAACGTATAACGTATAACGTATAACGTATACCGTATAACGTATAACATATAACGTATAACTTATAACGTATAACGTATAACGTATAACGTATATCGTAAAACGTATAACGCATAACGTATAACGTATAACGTATAACGTATAACGTATAACCTATGACGTATAACGTATAACGTATAACGTCTAAGGTATAACGTAGAACGTATAACGTACAACGTATAACGTGTAACGTATAACGTATAACATGTAACGTATAACGTAAAACGTATAACGTATAACGTATAAGGTGTAACGTATAACGTATAACGTATAACGGATAACGTATAACGTATAACGTATAACGTATAACGTATAACGTATAACATATAACGTATAACGTATAACATATAACGTATGACGTATCACGTATAAGGTATGACCTATAACGTATAACGTATAACGTATATCCTATAACGCATAACGTATATCCTATAACGCATAACGCATAGCGTATAACGTATAACGTATAACGTATAACGTATAACGTATAACGTATAACGTATAACGTATAACGTATAACGTATAACGTATAACGTATAACGTATAACGTATAACGTATAACGTATAACGTATAACGTATAACGTATAACGTATAACGTATAACGTATAACGTATAACGTATAACGTATAACGTATAACGTATAACGTGTAACGTATAACGTATAACGTATAACGTATAACGTATGACGTATCACGTATAAGGTATGACCTATAACGTATAACATATAACGTATATCCTGTAACGCATAACGTATATCCTATAACGCATAACGCGTAGCGTATAACGTATAACGTATAACGTATAACGTATAACGTATAACGTATAACGTATAACGTATAACGTATAACGTATAACGTATAACGTATAACCTATAACGTATAACGTATAACGTATAACGTATAACGTATAACGTATAACGTATAACGTATAACGTATAACGTATAACGTATAACGTATAATGTTTAACGTATAACGTATAACGTATAACGCAAAACGTATAACGTATAACGTATAACATATAACGTATGACGAATCACGTATAAGGTATGACCTATAACGTATAAAGTATAACGTATAACGTGAAACGTATAACGTAGAACGTATAACGTATAACATATAACGTATGACGTATAACGTATAACGTATAACGTATAACGTATAACGTCTACCGTATAACGTATAACGTATAACGTATAACGTATAACATATAACGTATAACGTGTCACGTATAAGGTATGACCTATAACGTATAACGTATATCCTGTAACGTATAACGTATAACGTATAACGTATAACGTATAACGTATAACGTATAACGTATAACGTATAACGTATAACGTATAACGTATAACGTATAACGTATAACGTATAACGTATAACGTATAACGTATAACGTGTAACGTATAACGTATAACGTATAACGTATAACGTATGACGTATCACGTATAAGGTATGACCTATAACGTATAACATATAACGTATATCCTGTAACGCATAACGTATATCCTATAACGCATAACGCGTAGCGTATAACGTATAACGTATAACGTATAACGTATAACGTATAACGTATAACGTATAACGTATAACGTATAACGTATAACGTATAACGTATAACCTATAACGTATAACGTATAACGTATAACGTATAACGTATAACGTATAACGTATAACGTATAACGTATAACGTATAACGTATAACGTATAATGTTTAACGTATAACGTATAACGTATAACGCAAAACGTATAACGTATAACGTATAACATATAACGTATGACGAATCACGTATAAGGTATGACCTATAACGTATAAAGTATAACGTATAACGTGAAACGTATAACGTAGAACGTATAACGTATAACATATAACGTATGACGTATAACGTATAACGTATAACGTATAACGTATAACGTCTACCGTATAACGTATAACGTATAACGTATAACGTATAACATATAACGTATAACGTGTCACGTATAAGGTATGACCTATAACGTATAACGTATATCCTGTAACGTATAACGTATAACGTATAACGTATAACGTATAACGTATAACGTATAACGTATAACGTATAACGTATAACGTATAACGTATAACGTATAACGTATAACGTATAACGTATAACGTATAACGTATAACGTATAACGTATAACGTATAACGTATAACGTATAACGTATAACGTATAACGTATAACGTATAACGTATAACGTATAACGTATAACGTATAACGTATAACGTATAACGTATAACGTATAACGTATAACGTATAGCGTATAACGTATAACGTATAACGTATAACGTATAACGTATAACGCATAACGTACAACCTATAACGTATAACGTATAACGTATATCGTGAAACGTAGAACGTAGAACGTATAACGTATAACGTATAATGTATAACGTATAACGTCTAACGTATAGCGTATAACGTATAACGTATAACGTGTAACATATAACGTATGACGTATCACGTATAAGGTATGACCTATAACGTATAACGTATAACGTATATCCTGCAACGCATAACGTATATCCTATAACGTATAACGTATAACGTATAACGTATAACGTATAACGTATAACGTATAACGTATAACGTATAACGTATAACGTATAACGTATAACGTATAACGTATAACGTATAACGTATAACGTATAACGTATAACGTATAACGTATAACGTATAACGTATAACGTATAACGTATAACGTATAACGTATAACGTATAACGTATAACGTATAACGTATAACGTATAACGTATAACGTATAACGTATAACGTATAACGTATAACGTATAACGTATAACGTATAACGTATAACGTATAACGTCTAACGTATAACGTGTAACGTATAACGTATAACGTATAACGTATAACGTATAACGTCTAACGTATAACGCATAACGTATAACGTATAACGTATAACATATAACGTATGACGTATCACGTATAAGGTATGACCAATAACGTATAACGTATAACGTATAACGTATAACGTCTAACGTATAACGCATAATGTATAACGTATAACGTATAACATATAACTTATGACGTATCACGTATAAGGTATGACCTATAACGTATAACGTATAACGTATATCCTGCAACGCATAACGTATATCCTATAACGTATAACGTGTAACGTATAACGTATAACGTATATCGCATAACGTATAACGTATAACGTATAACGTATAACGTATAACGTATAACGTATAACGTATAACGTATAACGAATAACGTATAACGTATAACGTATAATGTTTAACGTATAACGTATAACGTATAACGCATAACGTATAACGTATAACGTATAACATATAACGTATGACGAATCACGTATAAGGTATGACCTATAACGTATAACGTATAACGTATAACGTATAACGTGAAACGTATAACGTAGAACGTATAACGTATAACATATAACGTATGACGTATAACGTATAACGTATAACGTATAACGTATAACGTCTACCGTATAACGTATAACGTATAACGTATAACGTATAACGTATAACGTATAACGTATAACGTATAACGTATAACGTATAACGTATAACGTATAACGTATAACGTATAACGTATAACGTATAACGTATAACGTATAACGTATAACGTATAACGTATAACGTATAACGTATAACGTATAACGTATAACGTATAACGTATAACGTATAACGTATAACGTATAACGTATAACGTATAACGTGTAACGTATAACGTATAACGTATAACGTATAACGTATAACGTATAACGTGTAACGTATAACGTGTAACGTATAACGTGTAACGTATAACGTATAACGTATAACGTATAACGTATAACGTATAACGTATAACGTATAACGTATAACGTATAACGTATAACGTATAACGTCTAAGGTATAACGTAGAACGTATAACGTTCAACGTATAACGTGTAACGTATAACGTATAACATGTAACGTATAACGTAAAACGTATAACGTATAACGTATAACGTGTAACGTATAACGTATAACGTATAACGGATAACGTATAACGTATAACGTATAACGTATAACGTATAACGTATAACATATAACGTATAACGTATAACATATAACGTATGACGTATCACGTATAAGGTATGACCTATAACGTATAACGTATAACGTATATCCTATAACGCATAACGTATATCCTATAACGCATAACGCATAGCGTATAACGTATAACGTATAACGTATAACGTATAACGTATAACGTATAACGTATAACGTATAACGTATAACGTATAACGTATAACGTATAACGTATAACGTATAACGTATAACGTATAACGTATAACGTATAACGTATAACGTATAACGTATAACGTATAACGTATAACGTATAACGTATAACGTATAACGTATAACGTATAACGTATAACGTATAACGTATAACGTATAACGTATAACGTATAACGTATAACGTATAACGTATAACGTATAACGTATAACGTATAACGTATAACGTATAACGTATAACGTATAACGTATGACGTATAACGTATAACGTATAACGTCTAACGTATAACGCATAACGTATAACGTATAACGTATAACATATAACGTATGACGTATCACGTATAAGGTATGACCTATAACGTATAACATATAACGTATATCCTGTAACGCATAACCTATATCCTATAACGCATAACGCATAGCGTATAACGTATAACGTATAACGTATAACGTATAACGTATAACGTATAACGTATAACGTATAACGTATAACGTATAACGTATAACGTATAACGTATAACGTATAACGTATAACGTATAACGTATAACGTATAACGTATAAAGTATAACGTATAACGTATAACGTATAACGTCTAACGTATAACGCATAACGTATAACGTATAACGTATAACATATAACGTATGACGTATCACGTATAAGGTATGACCTATAACGTATAACATATAACGTATATCCTGTAACGCATAACGTATATCCTATAACGCATAACGCGTAGCGTATAACGTATAACGTATAACGTATAACGTATAACGTATAACGTATAACGTATAACGTATAACGTATAACGCATAACGTATAACGTATAACGTATAACGTATAACGTATATCGTGAAACGTAGAACGTAGAACGTATAACGTATAACGTATAATGTATAACGTATAACGTCTAACGTATAGCGTATAACGTATAACCTATAACGTATAACATATAACGTATGACGTATCACGTATATGGTATGACCTATAACGTATAACGTATAACGTATATCCTGCAACGCATAACGTATATCCTGCAACGCATAACGTATATCCTATAACGCATAACGCGTAGCGTATAACGTATAACGTATAACGTATAACGTATAACGTATAACGTATAACGTATAACGTATAACGTATAACGTATAACGTATAACGTATAACGTATAACGTATAACGTATAACGTATAACGTATAACGTATAACGTATAACGTATAACGTATAACGTATAACGTATAACGTATAACGTATATCGTAAAACGTATAACGCATAACGTATAAGGTATGACCTATAACGTATAACGTATAACGTATAACGTATAACGTATAACATATAACGTATAACGTATAACGTATAACGTATAACGTATAACGTATAACGTATAACGTATAACGTATAACGTATAACGTATAACGTATAACGTATAATGTTTAACGTATAACGTATAACGTATAACGCATAACGTATAACGTATAACGTATAACATATAACGTATGACGAATCACGTATAAGGTATGACCTATAACGTATAACGTATAACGTATAACGTGAAACGTATAACGTAGAACGTATAACGTATAACATATAACGTATGACGTATAACGTATAACGTATAACGTATAACGTATAACGTCTACCGTATAACGTATAACGTATAACGTATAACGTATAACGTATAACGTATAACGTATAACGTATAACGTATAACGTATAACGTATAACGTATAACGTATAACGTATAACGCATAACGTATAACGTATAACGTATAACGTATAACGTATATCGTGAAACGTAGAACGTATAACGTATAACGTATAATGTATAACGTATAACGTCTAACGTATAGCGTATAACGTATAACCTATAACGTATAACATATAACGTATGACGTATCACGTATATGGTATGACCTATAACGTATAACGTATAACGTATATCCTGCAACGCATAACGTATATCCTATAACGCATAACGCGTAGCGTATAACGTATAACGTATAACGTATAACGTATAACGTATAACGTATAACGTATAACGTATAACGTATAACGTATAACGTATAACGTATAACGTATAACGTATAACGTATAACGTATAACGTATAACGTATAACGTATAACGTATAACGTATAACGTATAACGTATAACGTATAACGTATAACGTATAACGTATAACGTATAACGTATAACGTATAACGTATAACGTATAACGTATAACGTATAACGTATAACGTATAACGTATAACGTATAACGTATAACGTATAACGTATGACGTATAACGTATAACGTATAACGTCTAACGTATAACGCATAACGTATAACGTATAACGTATAACATATAACGTATGACGTATCACGTATAAGGTATGACCTATAACGTATAACATATAACGTATATCCTGTAACGCATAACCTATATCCTATAACGCATAACGCATAGCGTATAACGTATAACGTATAACGTATAACGTATAACGTATAACGTATAACGTATAACGTATAACGTATAACGTATAACGTATAACGTATAACGTATAACGTATAACGTATAACGTATAACGTATAACGTATAACGTATAACGTATAAAGTATAACGTATAACGTATAACGTATAACGTCTAACGTATAACGCATAACGTATAACGTATAACGTATAACATATAACGTATGACGTATCACGTATAAGGTATGACCTATAACGTATAACATATAACGTATATCCTGTAACGCATAACGTATATCCTATAACGCATAACGCGTAGCGTATAACGTATAACGTATAACGTATAACGTATAACGTATAACGTATAACGTATAACGTATAACGTATAGCGTATAACGTATAACGTATAACGTATAACGTATAACGTATAACGCATAACGTATAACGTATAACGTATAACGTATAACGTATATCGTGAAACGTAGAACGTAGAACGTATAACGTATAACGTATAATGTATAACGTATAACGTCTAACGTATAGCGTATAACGTATAACCTATAACGTATAACATATAACGTATGACGTATCACGTATATGGTATGACCTATAACGTATAACGTATAACGTATATCCTGCAACGCATAACGTATATCCTGCAACGCATAACGTATATCCTATAACGCATAACGCGTAGCGTATAACGTATAACGTATAACGTATAACGTATAACGTATAACGTATAACGTATAACGTATAACGTATAACGTATAACGTATAACGTATAACGTATAACGTATAACGTATAACGTATAACGTATAACGTATAACGTATATCGTAAAACGTATAACGCATAACGTATAAGGTATGACCTATAACGTATAACGTATAACGTATAACGTATAACGTATAACATATAACGTATAACGTATAACGTATAACGTATAACGTATAACGTATAACGTATAACGTATAACGTATAACGTATAACGTATAACGTATAACGTATAACGTATAATGTTTAACGTATAACGTATAACGTATAACGCATAACGTATAACGTATAACGTATAACATATAACGTATGACGAATCACGTATAAGGTATGACCTATAACGTATAACGTATAACGTATAACGTGAAACGTATAACGTAGAACGTATAACGTATAACATATAACGTATGACGTATAACGTATAACGTATAACGTATAACGTATAACGTCTACCGTATAACGTATAACGTATAACGTATAACGTATAACGTATAACGTATAACGTATAACGTATAACGTATAACGTATAACGTATAACGTATAACGTATAACGTATAACGCATAACGTATAACGTATAACGTATAACGTATAACGTATATCGTGAAACGTAGAACGTAGAACGTATAACGTATAACGTATAATGTATAACGTATAACGTCTAACGTATAGCGTATAACGTATAACCTATAACGTATAACATATAACGTATGACGTATCACGTATATGGTATGACCTATAACGTATAACGTATAACGTATATCCTGCAACGCATAACGTATATCCTATAACGCATAACGCGTAGCGTATAACGTATAACGTATAACGTATAACGTATAACGTATAACGTATAACGTATAACGTATAACGTATAACGTATAACGTATAACGTATAACGTATAACGTATAACGTATAACGTATAACGTATAACGTATAACGTATAACGTATAACGTATAACGTGTAACGTATAACGTATAACGTACAACGTATAACGTATAACGTATAACGTATAACGTATATCGTAAAACGTATAACGCATAACGTATAACGTATAACGTATAACGTATAACGTATAACGTATAACGTATAACGTATAACGTATAACGTATAACGTATAACGTATAACGTATAACGTATAACGTATAACGTATAACGTATAACGTATAACGCATAACGTATAACGTATAACGTATAACGTATAACGTATAACGTATAACGTATAACGTATAACGTATAACGTATAACGTATAACGTATAACGTATAACGTATAACGTATAACGTATAACGTATAACGTATAACGTATGACGTATAACGAATAACGTAGAACGTATAACGCATAACGTATAACGTACAACGTATAACGTATAACGTATAACGTATAACGTAAAACGTATAACGTAGAACGTATAACGTATAACGTATAACGTATAACGTATAACGTATAACGTCTAACGCATAACGTAGAACGTATAACGTACAACGTAAAACGTGTAACGTATAACGTATAACATGTAACGTATAACGTAAAACGTACAACGTATAACGTATAACGTGTAACGTATAACGTACAACGTATAACGTATAACGTATAACGTATAACGTATAACGTATAACGTATAACGTATAACGAATAACGTAGAACGTAGAACGCATAACGTATAACGTATAACCTATGACGTATGACGTATAACGTATAACGTATAACGTATGACGTATAACGTATAACGTATAACGTATAACGTAAAACGTATAACGTATAACGTATAACATATAACGTATGACGTATCACGTATAAGGAATGACCTATAACGTATAACGTATAACGTATATCCTATAACGCATAACGTATATCCTATAACGCATAACGCATAGCGTATAACGTATAACGTATAACGTATGACGTATAACGTATAACGTATAACGTATAACGTCTAACGTATAAAGTATAACGTAAAACGTATAACGTGTAACGTATAACGTATAACGTATAACGTATACCGTATAACGTATAACATATAACGTATAACTTATAACGTATAACGTATAACGTATAACGTATATCGTAAAACGTATAACGCATAACGTATAACGTATAACGTATAACGTATAACGTATAACCTATGACGTATAACGTATAACGTATAACGTCTAAGGTATAACGTAGAACGTATAACGTACAACGTATAACGTGTAACGTATAACGTATAACATGTAACGTATAACGTAAAACGTATAACGTATAACGTATAACGTGTAACGTATAACGTATAACGTATAACGGATAACGTATAACGTATAACGTATAACGTATAACGTATAACGTATAACATATAACGTATAACGTATAACATATAACGTATGACGTATCACGTATAAGGTATGACCTATAACGTATAACGTATAACGTATATCCTATAACGCATAACGTATATCCTATAACGCATAACGCATAGCGTATAACGTATAACGTATAACGTATAACGTATAACGTATAACGTATAACGTATAACGTATAACGTATAACGTATAACGTATAACGTATAACGTATAACGTATAACGTATAACGTATAACGTATAACGTATAACGTATAACGTATAACGTATAACGTATAACGTATAACGTATAACGTATAACGTATAACGTATAACGTATAACGTATAACGTATAACGTATAACGTATAACGTATAACGTATAACGTATAACGTATAACGTATAACGTATAACGTATAACGTATAACGTATAACGTATAACGTATAACGTATAACGTATAACGTATAACGTATAACGTATAACGTATAACGTATAACGTATAACGTATAACGTATAACGTATAACGCATAACGTATAACGTATAACGTATAACGTATAACGTATATCGTGAAACGTAGAACGTAGAACGTATAACGTATAACGTATAATGTATAACGTATAACGTCTAACGTATAGCGTATAACGTATAACCTATAACGTATAACATATAACGTATGACGTATCACGTATATGGTATGACCTATAACGTATAACGTATAACGTATATCCTGCAACGCATAACGTATATCCTATAACGCATAACGCGTAGCGTATAACGTATAACGTATAACGTATAACGTATAACGTATAACGTATAACGTATAACGTATAACGTATAACGTATAACGTATAACGTATAACGTATAACGTATAACGTATAACGTATAACGTATAACGTATAACGTATAACGTATAACGTATAACGTATAACGTATAACGTGTAACGTATAACGTATAACGTACAACGTATAACGTATAACGTATAACGTATAACGTATATCGTAAAACGTATAACGCATAACGTATAACGTATAACGTATAACGTATAACGTATAACGTATAACGTATAACGTATAACGTATAACGTATAACGTATAACGTATAACGTATAACGTATAACGTATAACGTATAACGTATAACGCATAACGTATAACGTATAACGTATAACGTATAACGTATAACGTATAACGTATAACGTATAACGTATAACGTATAACGTATAACGTATAACGTATAACGTATAACGTATAACGTATAACGTATGACGTATAACGAATAACGTAGAACGTATAACGCATAACGTATAACGTACAACGTATAACGTATAACGTATAACGTATAACGTAAAACGTATAACGTAGAACGTATAACGTATAACGTATAACGTATAACGTATAACGTATAACGTCTAACGCATAACGTAGAACGTATAACGTACAACGTAAAACGTGTAACGTATAACGTATAACATGTAACGTATAACGTAAAACGTACAACGTATAACGTATAACGTGTAACGTATAACGTACAACGTATAACGTATAACGTATAACGTATAACGTATAACGTATAACGTATAACGTATAACGAATAACGTAGAACGTAGAACGCATAACGTATAACGTATAACCTATGACGTATGACGTATAACGTATAACGTATAACGTATGACGTATAACGTATAACGTATAACGTATAACGTAAAACGTATAACGTATAACGTATAACATATAACGTATGACGTATCACGTATAAGGAATGACCTATAACGTATAACGTATAACGTATATCCTATAACGCATAACGTATATCCTATAACGCATAACGCATAGCGTATAACGTATAACGTATAACGTATGACGTATAACGTATAACGTATAACGTATAACGTCTAACGTATAAAGTATAACGTAAAACGTATAACGTGTAACGTATAACGTATAACGTATAACGTATACCGTATAACGTATAACATATAACGTATAACTTATAACGTATAACGTATAACGTATAACGTATATCGTAAAACGTATAACGCATAACGTATAACGTATAACGTATAACGTATAACGTATAACCTATGACGTATAACGTATAACGTATAACGTCTAAGGTATAACGTAGAACGTATAACGTACAACGTATAACGTGTAACGTATAACGTATAACATGTAACGTATAAAGTAAAACGTATAACGTATAACGTATAACGTGTAACGTATAACGTATAACGTATAACGGATAACGTATAACGTATAACGTATAACGTATAACGTATAACGTATAACATATAACGTATAACGTATAACATATAACGTATGACGTATCACGTATAAGGTATGACCTATAACGTATAACGTATAACGTATATCCTATAACGCATAACGTATATCCTATAACGCATAACGCATAGCGTATAACGTATAACGTATAACGTATAACGTATAACGTATAACGTATAACGTATAACGTATAACGTATAACGTATAACGTATAACGTATAACGTATAACGTATAACGTATAACGTATAACGTATAACGTATAACGTATAACGTATAACGTATAACGTATAACGTATAACGTATAACGTATAACGTATAACGTATAACGTATAACGTATAACGTATAACGTATAACGTATAACGTATAACGTATAACGTATAACGTATAACGTATAACGTATAACGTATAACGTATAACGTATAACGTATAACGTATAACGTATAACGTATAACGTATAACGTATAACGTATAACGTATAACGTAGAACGTATAACGTATAACGTATAACGTATAACGTATAACGTATAACGTATAACGTATAACGTATAACGTATAACGTATAACGTCTAACGTATAACGCATAACGTATAACGTATAACGTATAACATATAACGTATGACGTATCACGTATAAGGTATGACCTATAACGTATAACATATAACGTATATCCTGTAACGCATAACCTATATCCTATAACGCATAACGCATAGCGTATAACGTATAACGTATAACGTATAACGTATAACGTATAACGTATAACGTATAACGTATAACGTATAACGTATAACGTATAACGTATAACGTATAACGTATAACGTATAACGTATAACGTATAACGTATAAAGTATAACGTATAACGTATAACGTATAACGTCTAACGTATAACGCATAACGTATAACGTATAACGTATAACATATAACGTATGACGTATCACGTATAAGGTATGACCTATAACGTATAACATATAACGTATATCCTGTAACGCATAACGTATATCCTATAACGCATAACGCGTAGCGTATAACGTATAACGTATAACGTATAACGTATAACGTATAACGTATAACGTATAACGTATAACGTATAACGTATAACGTATAACGTATAACATATAACGTATAACGTATAACGTATAACGTATAACGTATAACGTATAACGTATAACGTATAACGTATAACGTATAACGTATAACGTATAATGTTTAACGTATAACGTATAACGTATAACGCAAAACGTATAACGTATAACGTATAACATATAACGTATGACGAATCACGTATAAGGTATGACCTATAACGTATAAAGTATAACGTATAACGTGAAACGTATAACGTAGAACGTATAACGTATAACATATAACGTATGACGTATAACGTATAACGTATAACGTATAACGTATAACGTCTACCGTATAACGTATAACGTATAACGTATAACGTATAACATATAACGTATAACGTGTCACGTATAAGGTATGACCTATAACGTATAACGTATATCCTGTAACGTATAACGTATAACGTATAACGTATAACGTATAACGTATAACGTATAACGTATAACGTATAACGTATAACGTATAACGTATAACGTATAACGTATAACGTATAACGTATAACGTATAACGTATAACGTATAACGTATAACGTATAACGTATAACGTATAACGTATAACGTATAACGTATAACGTATAACGTATAACGTATAACGTATAACGTATAACGTATAACGTATAACGTATAGCGTATAACGTATAACGTATAACGTATAACGTATAACGTATAACGCATAACGTACAACGTATAACGTATAACGTATAACGTATATCGTGAAACGTAGAACGTAGAACGTATAACGTATAACGTATAATGTATAACGTATAACGTCTAACGTATAGCGTATAACGTATAACGTATAACGTGTAACATATAACGTATGACGTATCACGTATAAGGTATGACCTATAACGTATAACGTATAACGTATATCCTGCAACGCATAACGTATATCCTATAACGTATAACGTATAACGTATAACGTATAACGTATAACGTATAACGTATAACGTATAACGTATAACGTATAGCGTATAACGTATAACGTATAACGTATAACGTATAACGTATAACGTATAACGTATAACGTATAACGTATAACGTATAACGTATAACGTATAACGTATAACGTATAACGTATAACGTATAACGTATAACGTATAACGTATAACGTATAACGTATAACGTATAACGTATAACGTGTAACGTATAACGTATAACGTATAACGTATAACGTATAACGTGTAACGTATAACGCATAACGTATAACGTATAACGTATAACATATAACGTATGACGTATCACGTATAAGGTATGACCAATAACGTATAACGTATAACGTATAACGTATAACGTCTAACGTATAACGCATAATGTATAACGTATAACGTATAACATATAACTTATGACGTATCACGTATAAGGTATGACCTATAACGTATAACGTATAACGTATATCCTGCAACGCATAACGTATATCCTATAACGTATAACGTATAACGTATAACGTATAACGTATATCGCATAACGTATAACGTATAACGTATAACGTATAACGTATAACGTATAACGTATAACGTATAACGTATAACGAATAACGTATAACGTATAACGTATAATGTTTAACGTATAACGTATAACGTATAACGCATAACGTATAACGTATAACGTATAACATATAACGTATGACGAATCACGTATAAGGTATGACCTATAACGTATAACGTATAACGTATAACGTATAACGTGAAACGTATAACGTAGAACGTATAACGTATAACATATAACGTATGACGTATAACGTATAACGTATAACGTATAACGTATAACGTATAACGTCTACCGTATAACGTATAACGTATAACGTATAACGTATAACGTATAACGTATAACGTATAACGTATAACGTATAACGTATAACGTATAACGTATAACGTATAACGTATAACGTATAACGTATAACGTATAACGTATAACGTATAACGTATAACGTATAACGTATAACGTATAACGTATAACGTATAACGTATAACGTATAACGTATAACGTATAACGTGTAACGTATAACGTGTAACGTATAACGTGTAACGTATCACGTGTAACGTATAACGTATAACGTATAACGTATAACGTATAACGTATAACGTATAACGTATAACGTATAACGTATAACGTATAACGTATAACGTATAACGTATAACGTATAACGTATAACGTATAACGTATAACGTATAACGTATAACGTATAACGTATAACGTATAACGTATAACGTATAACGTATAACGTATAACGTATAACGTATAACGTATAACGTATAACGTGTAACGTATAACGTATAACGTATAACGTATAACGTATAACGTCTAACGTATAACGCATAACGTATAACGTATAACGTATAACATATAACGTATGACGTATCACGTATAAGGTATGACCAATAACGTATAACGTATAACGTATAACGTATAACGTCTAACGTATAACGCATAATGTATAACGTATAACGTATAACATATAACTTATGACGTATCACGTATAAGGTATAACCTATAACGTATAACGTATAACGTATATCCTGCAACGCATAACGTATATCCTATAACGTATAACGTATAACGTATAACGTATAACGTATAACGCATAACGTATAACGTATAACGTATAACGTATAACGTATAACGTATAACGTATAACGTATAACGTATAACGTATAACGCATAACGTATAACGTATAACGTATAACGTATAACGTATAACGTATAACGTATAACGTATAACGTATAACGTATAACGTATAACGTATAACGTATAACGTATAATGTTGAACGTATAACGTATAACGTATAACGCATAACGTATAACGTATAACATATAACATATAACGTATGACGAATCACGTATAAGGTATGACCTATAACGTATAACGTATAACGTATAACGTGAAACGTATAACGTAGAACGTATAACGTATAACATATAACGTATGACGTATAACGTATAACGTATAACGTATAACGTATAACGTCTACCGTATAACGTATAACGTATAACGTATAACGTATAACATATAACGTATAACGTGTCACGTATAAGGTATGACCTATAACGTATAACGTATATCCTGTAACGTATAACGTATAACGTATAACGTATAACGTATAACGTATAACGTATAACGTATAACGTATAACGTATAACGTATAACGTATGACGTATAACGTATAACGTATAACGTATAACGTATAACGTATAACGTATAACGTATAACGTATAACGTATAACGTATAGCGTCTAACGTATAACGCATAACTTATAACGTATAACGTATAACATATAACGTATGACGTATCACGTATAAGGTATGACCTATAACGTATAACATATAACGTATATCCTGTAACGCATAACCTATATCCTATAACGCATAACGCATAGCGTATAACGTATAACGTATAACGTATAACGTATAACGTATAACGTATAACGTATAACGTATAACGTATAACGTATAACGTATAACGTATAACGTATAACGTATAACGTATAACGCATAACGTATAACGTATAAAATATAACGTATAACGTATAAAATATAACGTATAACGTATAACGTATAACGTCTAACGTATAACGCATAACGTACAACGTATAACGTATAACATATAACGTATGACGTATCACGTATAAGGTATGTCCTATAACGTATAACGTATAACGTATATCCTGTAACGCATAACGTATATCCTATAACGCATAACGCGTAGCGTATAACGTATAACGTATAACGTATAACGTATAACGTATAACGTATAACGTATAACGTACAACGTATAACGTATAACGTATAACGTATAACGTATAACGTATAACGTATAACGTATAACGTATAACGTATAACGTATAACGTATAACGTATAACGTATAACGTATAACGTATAATGTTTAACGTATAACGTATAACGTATAACGCATAACGTATAACGTATAACGTATAACATATAACGTATGACGTATCACGTATAAGGTATGACCTATAACGTATAACGTATAACGTATAACGTGAAACGTATAACGTAGAACGTATAACGTATAACATATAACGTATGACGTATAACGTATAACGTATAACGTATAACGTATAACGTCTACCGTATAACGTATAACGTATAACGTATAACGTATAACGTATAACATATAACGTATGACGTGTCACGTATAAGGTATGACCTATAACGTATAACGTATAACGTATATCCTGTAACGTATAACGTATAACGTATAACGTATAACGTATAACGTATAACGTATAACGTATAACGTATAACGTATAACGTATAACGTATAACGTATAACGTATAACGTATAACGTATAACGTATAACGTATAACGTATAACGTATAACGTATAACGTCTAACGTATAACGCATAACGTATAACGTATAACGTATAACGTATAACGTATAACGTGAAACGTATAACGTAGAACGTATAACGTATGACGTATCACGTATAAGGTATGACCTATAACGTATAACGTATAACGTATATCCTGCAACGCATAACGTATATCCTATAACGTATAACGTATAACGTATAACGTATAACGTATAACGTATAACGTATAACGTATAACGTATAACGTATAACGTATAACGTATAACGTATAACGTATAACGTATAACGTATAACGTATAACGTATAACGTATAACGTATAACGTATAACGTATAACGTATAACGTATAACGTATAACGTATAACGTATAACGTATAACGTATAACGTATAACGTATAACGTGTCACGTATAACGTATAACGTATAACGTATAACGTATAACGTCGAACGTATAACGCATAACGTATAACGTATAACGTATAACATATAACGTATGACGTATCACGTATAAGGTATGACCAATAACGTATAACGTATAACGTATATCCTGTAACGCATAACGTATAACGTATAACGTATAAAGTATAACGTATAACGTATAACGTATAACGACTAACGTAGAACGTATAACGTATAACGTATAACGTATAACGTATAACGTATAACGTATAACGTATAACGTATAACGTATAACGTATAACGTATAACGTATAACGTATAACGTATAACGTATAACGTATAACGTATAACGTATAACGTATAAATTCTAACGTATAACGTATAACGTATAACGTATAACGTATAACGTATAACGTATAACGTATAACGTATAACGTATAACGTATAACGTATAACGTATAACGTATAACGTATAACGTATAACGTATAACGTATAACGTATAACGTATAACGTATAACGTATAACGTATAACGTATAACGTATAACGTATAACGTATAACGACTAACGTAGAACGTATAACGCATAACGTATAACGTACAACGTATAACGTACAACGTATAACGTACAACGTATAACGTACAACGTATAACGTATAACGTATAACGTATAACGTATAACGTATAACGTATAACGTATAGCGTATAACGTATAACGTATAACGTATAACGTATAACGTATAACGTATAACGTATAACGTATAACGTATAACGTATAACGTTTAACGTATAACGTATAACGTATAACGCATAACGTGTAACGTATAACGTATAACATATAACGTATGACGTATCACGTATAAGGTATGACCTATAACGTATAACGTATAACGTATAACGTGAAACGTATAACGTAGAACGTATAACGTAAAACGTATAATGTATAACGTATAACGTCTAACGTATAACGTATAACGTATAACGTATAACGTATAACATATAACGTATGACGTATAACGTATAACGTATAACGTATAACGTATAACGTATAACGTATAACGTATAACGTATAACGTATAACGTATAACGTATAACGTATAACGTATAACGTATAATGTATAACGTATAACGTATAACGTATAACGACTAACGTAGAACGTATAACCTATAACGTATAACGTATAACGTATAACGTATAACGTATAAATTCTAACGCATAACGTATAACGTATAACGTATAACGTATAACGTATAACGTATAACGTATAACGTATAACGTATAACGTATAACGTATAACGTATAACGTATAACGTATAACGTATAACGTATAACGTATAAATTCTAACGCATAACGTATAACGTATAACGTATAACGTATAACGTATAACGTATAACGTATAACGTATAACGTATAACGTATAACGTATAACGTATAACGTATAACGTATAACGTATAACGTATAACGTATAACGTATAACGTATAACGTATAACGTATAACGTATAACGTATAACGTATAACGACTAACGAAGAACGTATAACGCATAACGTATAACGTACAACGTATAACGTACAACGTATAACGTATAACGTATAACGTAAAACGTATAACGTAGAACGTATCACGTAAAACGTATAACGTAGAACGTATAACGTATAACGTATAACGTATAACGTATAACGTATGACGTCTAACGTATAACGTATAACGTATAACGTATAACGTATAACGTATAACGTATAACGTATAACGTATAACGTATAACGTATAACGTATAACGTATAACGTATAACGTATAACGTATAACGTATAACTTGTAACGTATAACGTATAACGTATAACGTATAACGTATATCGTAAAACGTATAACGCATAACGTATAACGTATAACGTATAACGTATAACGTATAACGTATAACGTATAACGTATAACGTATAACGTATAACGTATAACGTATAACATATAACGTATGACGTATCACGTATAAGGTATGACCAATAACGTATAACGTATAACGTATATCCTGTAACGCATAACGTATAACGTATAACGTATAAAGTATAACGTATAACGTATAACGTATAACGACTAACGTAGAACGTATAACGTATAACGTATAACGTATAACGTATAACGTATAACGTATAACGTATAACGTATAACGTATAACGTATAACGTATAACGTATAAATTCTAACGCATAACGTATAACGTATAACGTATAACGTATAACGTATAACGTATAACGTATAACGTATAACGTATAACGTATAACGTATAACGTATAACGTATAACGTATAACGTATAACGTATATCGTATAACGTATAACGTATAACGTATAACGTATAACGTATAACGTATAACGACTAACGAAGAACGTATAACGCATAACGTATAACGTACAACGTATAACGTACAACGTATAACGTATAACGTATAACGTATAACGACTAACGTAGAACGTATAACGTATAACGTATAACGTATAACGTATAACGTATAACGTATAACGTATAACGTATAACGTATAACGTATAACGTATAACGTATAACGTATAACGTATAACGTATAACGTATAACGTATAAATTCTAACGCATAACGTATAACGTATAACGTACAACGTATAACGTATAACGTATAACGTATAACGTATAACGTATAACGTATAACGTATAACGTATAACGTATAACGTATAACGTATAACGTATAACGTATAACGTATAACGTATAACGTATAACGTATAACGTATAACGTATAACGTATAACGTAAAACGTATAACGTATAACGTATAACGTATAACGTATAACGACTAACGTAGAACGTATAACGCATAACGTATAACGTACAACGTATAACGTATAACGTATAACGTATAACGTATAAATTCTAACGCATAACGTATAACGTATAACGTATAACGTATAACGTATAACGTATAACGTATAACGTATAACGTATAACGTATAACGTATAACGTATAACGTATAACGTATAACGTATAACGTATAACGTATAACGTATAACGTATAACGTATAACGTATAACGTATAACTTGTAACGTATAACGTATAACGTATAACGTATAACGTATATCGTAAAACGTATAACGCATAACCTATAACGTATAACGTATAACGTATAACGTATAACGTATGACGTATAACGTATAACGTATAACGTATAACGTAGAACGTATAACGTATAACGTATAACGTATAACGTATAACGTATAACGTATAACGTCTAACGTATAACGTAGAACGTATAACGTACAACGTAAAACGTGTAACGTATAACGTATAACATGTAGCGTATAACGTAAAATGTACAACGTATAACGTATAACGTGTAACGTATAACGTACAACGTATAACGTATAACGGATAACGTATAACGTATAACGTATAACGTATAACGTATAACGTATAACGTATAACGAATAACGTAGAACGTATAACGCATAACGTATAACGTATAACCTATGACGTATGACGTATAACGTATAACGTAAAATGTACAACGTATAACGTATAACGTGTAACGTATAACGTACAACGTATAACGTATAACGGATAACGTATAACGTATAACGTATAACGTATAACGTATAACGTATAACGTATAACGAATAACGTAGAACGTATAACGCATAACGTATAACGTATAACCTATGACGTATGACGTATAACGTAGAACGTATAACGTATAACGTATAACGTATAACGTATAACGTATAACGTATAACGTCTAACGTATAACGTAGAACGTATAACGTACAACGTAAAACGTGTAACGTATAACGTATAACATGTAGCGTATAACGTAAAATGTACAACGTATAACGTGTAACGTATAACGTATAACGTATAACGTATAACGTATAACGTATAACATATAACGTATAACTTATAACGTATAACGTATAACGTATAACGTATATCGTAAAACGTATAACGCATAACGTATAACGTATAGCGTATAACGTATAACGTATAACCTATGACGTATAACGTATAACGTATAACGTCTAAGGTATAACGTACAACGTATAGCGTACAACGTATAACGTGTAACGTATAACGTATAACATGTAACGTATAACGTAAAACGTATAACGTATAACGTATAACGTGTAACGTATAACGTATAACGTATAACGGATAACGTATAACGTATAACGTATAACGTATAACGTATAACGTATAACATATAACGTATAACGTATAACATATAACGTATGACGTATCACGTATAAGGTATGACCTATAACGTATAACGTATAACGTATATCCTATAACGCATAACGTATATCCTATAACGCATAACGCATAGCGTATAACGTATAACGTATAACGTATAACGTATAACGTATAAGGTATAACGTATAACGTATAACGTATAACGCATAACGTATAACGTATAACGTATAACGTATAACGTATAACGCATAACGTATAACGTATAACGTATAACGTATAACGTATAACGTATAACGTATAACGTATAACGTATAACGTATAACGTATAACGTATAACGTATAACGTATAACGTATAACGTATAACGTATAACGTATAACGTATAACATGTAACGTATAACGTATAACGTATAACGTATAACGTCTAACGTCTAACTTATAACGCATAACGTATAACGTATAACGTATAACATATAACGTATGACGTATCACGTATAAGGTATGACCTATAACGTATAACATATAACGTATATCCTGTAACGCATAACCTATATCCTATAACTTATAACGCATAGCGAATAACGTATAACGTATAACGTATAAGGTATAACGTATAACGTATAACGTATAACGTATAACGTATAACGTATAACGTATAACGTATAACGTATAACGTATAAGGTATAACGTATAACGTATAACGTATAACGCATAACGTATAACGTATAACGTATAACGTATAACGTATAACGCATAACGTATAACGTATAACGTATAACGTATAACGTATAACGTATAACGTATAACGTATAACGTATAACGTATAACGTATAACGTATAACGTATAACGTATAACGTATAACGTATAACGTATAACGTATAACGTATAACGTATAACGTATAACGTATAACGTATAACGTATAACGTATAACGTATAACGTATAACGTATAACGTATAACGTATAACGTATAACGTATAACGTATAACGTATAACGTATAACGTATAACGTATAACGTATAACGTATAACGTATAACGTATAACGTATAACGTATAACGTATAACGTATAACGTATAACGTATAACGTATAACGTATAACGTATAACGTATAACGTATAACGTATAACGTATAACGTATAACGTATAACGACTAACGTAGAACGTATAACGCATAACGTATAACGTACAACGTATAACGTATAACGTATAACGTATAACGTATAACGTATAACGTATAACGTATAACGTATAACGTATAACGTATAACGTATAACGTATAACGTATAACGTATAACGTATAACGTATAACGTATAACGTATAACGTATAACGTAAAACGTATAACGTATAACGTATAACGTATAACGTATAACGACTAACGTAGAACGTATAACGCATAACGTATAACGTACAACGTATAACGTATAACGTATAACGTATAACGTATAACGTATAACGTATAAATTCTAACGCATAACGTATAACGTATAACGTATAACGTATAACGTATAACGTATAACGTATAACGTATAACGTATAACGTATAACGTATAACGTATAACGTATAACGTATAACGTATAACGTATAACGTATAACGTATAACGTATAACGTATAACGTATAACGTATAACGTATAACGTATAACGCATAACGTATAACGTATAACGACTAACGAAGAACGTATAACGCATAACGTATAACGTACAACGTATAACGTACAACGTATAACGTATAACGTATAACGTAAAACGTATAACGTAGAACGTATAACGTAAAACGTATAACGTAGAACGTATAACGTATAACGTATAACGTATAACGTATAACGTATAACGTCTAACGTATAACGTATAACGTATAACGTATAACGTATAACGTATAACGTATAACGTATAACGTATAACGTATAACGTATAACGTATAACGTATAACGTATAACGTATAACGTATAACGTATAACTTGTAACGTATAACGTATAACGTATAACGTATAACGTATGTCGTAAAACGTATAACGCATAACGTATAACGTATAACGTATAACGTATAACGTATAACGTATAACGTATAACGTATAACGTATAACGTATAACGTAGAACGTATAACGTATAACGTATAACGTATAACGTATAACGTATAACGTCTAACGTATAACGTAGAACGTATAACGTACAACGTAAAACGTGTAACGTATAACGTATAACATGTAACGTATAACGTAAAACGTACAACGTATATCGTATAACGTGTAACGTATAACGTACAACGTATAACGTATAACGGATAACGTATAACGTATAACGTATAACGTATAACGTATAACGTATAACGTATAACGTATAACGTATAACGTATAACGTCTAACGTATAACGTAGAACGTATAACGTGCAACGTATAACGTGTAACGTATAACGTATAACATGTAACGTATAACGTAAAACGTATAACGTATAACGTATAACGTATAACGTATAACATATAACGTATGACGTATAACGTATAACGTATAACGTATAACGTATAACGTATAACGTATAACGTATAACGTACAACGTATAATGTATAACGTATAACGTATAACGTAAAACGTATAACGTATAACGTATAACGTTTAACGTATAACGTATAACGTATAACATATAACGTATAACGTATAACGACTAACGTAGAACGTATAACCTATAACGTATAACGTATAACGTATAACGTATAACGTAGAACGTATAACGCATAACGTATAACGTACAACGTATAACGTATAACGTATAACGTATAACGTAAAACGTATAACGTAGAACGTATAACGTATAACGTATAACGTATAACGTATAACGTATAACGTATAACGTCTAACGTATAATGTAGAACGTATAACGTACAACGTATAACGTGTAACGTATAACGTATAACATGTAACGTATAACGTAAAACGTATAACGTATAACGTATAACGTGTAACGTATAACGTATAACGTATAACGGATAACGTATAACGTATAACGTATAACGTATAACGTATAACGTATAACGTATAACGAATAACGTAGAACGTATAACGCATAACGTATAACGTATAACCTATGACGTATAACGTATAACGTATAACATATAACGTATGACGTATCACGTATAAGGTATGATCTATAACGTATAACGTATAACGTATATCCTGCAACGCATAACGTATATCCTATAACGTATAACGTTTAACGTATAACGTATAACGTATAACGTATAACGTATAACGTATAACGTATAACGTATAACGTATAACGTATAACGTATAACGTATAACGTATAACGTATAACGTCTAACGTATAACGTAGAACGTATAACGTGCAACGTATAACGTGTAACGTATAACGTATAACATGTAACGTATAACGTAAAACGTATAACGTATAACGTATAACGTATAACGTATAACATATAACGTATGACGTATAACGTATAACGTATAACGTATAACGTATAACGTATAACGTACAACGTATAATGTATAACGTATAACGTATAACGTAAAACGTATAACGTATAACGTATAACGTATAACGTATAACGCATAACGTATAACGTATAACGTCTAACGCATGACGTAGAACGTATAACGTATAACGTATAACGTATAACGTATAACGTATAACGTATAACGTATAACGTATAACGTATAACGTATAACGTAGAACGTATAACGAATAACGTAGAACGTATAACGCATAACGTATAACGTACAACGTATAACGTATAACGTATAACGTATAACGTAAAACGTATAACGTAGAACGTATAACGTATAACGTATAACGTATAACGTATAACGTATAACGTCTAACGTATAATGTAGAACGTATAACGTACAACGTATAACGTGTAACGTATAACGTATAACATGTAACGTATAACGTAAAACGTATAACGTATAACGTATAACGTATAACGTATAACGTATAACATATAACGTATAACGTATAACGTATAACGTATAACGTATAACGTATAACGTATAACGTATAACGTATAACGTATAACGTATAACGTATAACGTATAACGTCTAACGTATAATGTAGAACGTATAACGTACAACGTATAACGTGTAACGTATAACGTATAACATGTAACGTATAACGTAAAACGTATAACGTATAACGTATAACGTGTAACGTATAACGTATAACGTATAACGGATAACGTATAACGTATAACGTATAACGTATAACGTATAACGTATAACGTATAACGTATAACGTATAACGAATAACGTAGAACGTATAACGCATAACGTATAACGTATAACCTATGACGTATAACGTATAACGTATAACGTATAACGTATAACGTATAACGTATAACGTATAACGTATAACATATAACGTATGACGTATCACGTATAAGGTATGATCTATAACGTATAACGTATAACGTATATCCTGCAACGCATAACGTATATCCTATAACGTATAACGTTTAACGTATAACGTATAACGTATAACGTATAACGTATAACGTATAACGTATAACGTATAACGTATAACGTATAACGTATAACGTATAACGTATAACGTATAACGTCTAACGTATAACGTAGAACGTATAACGTATAAATTCTAACGCATAACGTATAACGTATAACGTATAACGTATAACGTATAACGTATAACATATAACGTATGACGTATAACGTATAACGTATAACGTATAACGTATAACGTATAACGTATAACGTCTAACGTATAACGTAGAACGTATAACGTGCAACGTATAACGTGTAACGTATCACGTATAACATGTAACGTATAACGTAAAACGTATAACGTATAACGTATAACGTATAACGTATAACATATAACGTATGACGTATAACGTATAACGTATAACGTATAACGTATAACGTATAACGTATAACGTATAACGTATAACGTACAACGTATAATGTATAACGTATAACGTATAACGTAAAACGTATAACGTATAACGTATAACGTTTAACGTATAACGTATAACGTATAACATATAACGTATAACGTATAACGACTAACGTATAACGTATAACGTATAACGTATAACGTATAACGTATAACGTATAACGTATAACGTATAACGTATAACGTATAACGTATAACGTATAACGTATAACGTATAACGTATAACGTATAACGTATAACGTATAACGTATAACGTATAACGTATAACGTATAACGTATAACGTATAACGTATAACGTATAACGTATAACGTATAACGTATAACGTATAACGTATAACGTATAACGTATAACGTATAACGTATAACGACTAACGTAGAACGTATAACGCATAACGTATAACGTACAACGTATAACGTATAACGTATAACGTATAACGTATAACGTATAACGTATAACGTATAACGTATAACGTATAACGTATAACGTATAACGTATAACGTATAACGTATAACGTATAACGTATAACGTATAACGTATAACGTATAACGTATAACGTAAAACGTATAACGTATAACGTATAACGTATAACGTATAACGACTAACGTAGAACGTATAACGCATAACGTATAACGTACAACGTATAACGTATAACGTATAACGTATAACGTATAACGTATAACGTATAAATTCTAACGCATAACGTATAACGTATAACGTATAACGTATAACGTATAACGTATAACGTATAACGTATAACGTATAACGTATAACGTATAACGTATAACGTATAACGTATAACGTATAACGTATAACGTATAACGTATAACGTATAACGTATAACGTATAACGTATAACGTATAACGTATAACGTATAACGCATAACGTATAACGTATAACGACTAACGAAGAACGTATAACGCATAACGTATAACGTACAACGTATAACGTACAACGTATAACGTATAACGTATAACGTAAAACGTATAACGTAGAACGTATAACGTAAAACGTATAACGTAGAACGTATAACGTATAACGTATAACGTATAACGTATAACGTATAACGTCTAACGTATAACGTATAACGTATAACGTATAACGTATAACGTATAACGTATAACGTATAACGTATAACGTATAACGTATAACGTATAACGTATAACGTATAACGTATAACGTATAACGTATAACTTGTAACGTATAACGTATAACGTATAACGTATAACGTATAACGTATGTCGTAAAACGTATAACGCATAACGTATAACGTATAACGTATAACGTATAACGTATAACGTATAACGTATAACGTATAACGTATAACGTATAACGTAGAACGTATAACGTATAACGTATAACGTATAACGTATAACGTATAACGTCTAACGTATAACGTAGAACGTATAACGTACAACGTAAAACGTGTAACGTATAACGTATAACATGTAACGTATAACGTAAAACGTACAACGTATATCGTATAACGTGTAACGTATAACGTACAACGTATAACGTATAACGGATAACGTATAACGTATAACGTATAACGTATAACGTATAACGTATAACGTATAACGTATAACGTATAACGTATAACGTCTAACGTATAACGTAGAACGTATAACGTGCAACGTATAACGTGTAACGTATAACGTATAACATGTAACGTATAACGTAAAACGTATAACGTATAACGTATAACGTATAACGTATAACATATAACGTATGACGTATAACGTATAACGTATAACGTATAACGTATAACGTATAACGTATAACGTATAACGTACAACGTATAATGTATAACGTATAACGTATAACGTAAAACGTATAACGTATAACGTATAACGTTTAACGTATAACGTATAACGTATAACATATAACGTATAACGTATAACGACTAACGTAGAACGTATAACCTATAACGTATAACGTATAACGTATAACGTATAACGTAGAACGTATAACGCATAACGTATAACGTACAACGTATAACGTATAACGTATAACGTATAACGTAAAACGTATAACGTAGAACGTATAACGTATAACGTATAACGTATAACGTATAACGTATAACGTATAACGTATAACGTCTAACGTATAATGTAGAACGTATAACGTACAACGTATAACGTGTAACGTATAACGTATAACATGTAACGTATAACGTAAAACGTATAACGTATAACGTATAACGTGTAACGTATAACGTATAACGTATAACGGATAACGTATAACGTATAACGTATAACGTATAACGTATAACGTATAACGTATAACGAATAACGTAGAACGTATAACGCATAACGTATAACGTATAACCTATGACGTATAACGTATAACGTATAACATATAACGTATGACGTATCACGTATAAGGTATGATCTATAACGTATAACGTATAACGTATATCCTGCAACGCATAACGTATATCCTATAACGTATAACGTTTAACGTATAACGTATAACGTATAACGTATAACGTATAACGTATAACGTATAACGTATAACGTATAACGTATAACGTATAACGTATAACGTCTAACGTATAACGTAGAACGTATAACGTGCAACGTATAACGTGTAACGTATAACGTATAACATGTAACGTATAACGTAAAACGTATAACGTATAACGTATAACGTATAACGTATAACATATAACGTATGACGTATAACGTATAACGTATAACGTATAACGTATAACGTATAACGTACAACGTATAATGTATAACGTATAACGTATAACGTAAAACGTATAACGTATAACGTATAACGTATAACGTATAACGCATAACGTATAACGTATAACGTCTAACGCATAACGTAGAACGTATAACGTATAACGTATAACGTATAACGTATAACGTATAACGTATAACGTATAACGTATAACGTATAACGTATAACGTAGAACGTATAACGAATAACGTAGAACGTATAACGCATAACGTATAACGTACAACGTATAACGTATAACGTATAACGTATAACGTAAAACGTATAACGTAGAACGTATAACGTATAACGTATAACGTATAACGTATAACGTATAACGTATAACGTCTAACGTATAATGTAGAACGTATAACGTACAACGTATAACGTGTAACGTATAACGTATAACATGTAACGTATAACGTAAAACGTATAACGTATAACGTATAACGTATAACGTATAACGTATAACATATAACGTATAACGTATAACGTATAACGTATAACGTATAACGTATAACGTATAACGTATAACGTATAACGTATAACGTATAACGTATAACGTCTAACGTATAATGTAGAACGTATAACGTACAACGTATAACGTGTAACGTATAACGTATAACATGTAACGTATAACGTAAAACGTATAACGTATAACGTATAACGTGTAACGTATAACGTATAACGTATAACGGATAACGTATAACGTATAACGTATAACGTATAACGTATAACGTATAACGTATAACGTATAACGTATAACGAATAACGTAGAACGTATAACGCATAACGTATAACGTATAACCTATGACGTATAACGTATAACGTATAACGTATAACGTATAACGTATAACGTATAACGTATAACGTATAACATATAACGTATGACGTATCACGTATAAGGTATGATCTATAACGTATAACGTATAACGTATATCCTGCAACGCATAACGTATATCCTATAACGTATAACGTTTAACGTATAACGTATAACGTATAACGTATAACGTATAACGTATAACGTATAACGTATAACGTATAACGTATAACGTATAACGTATAACGTATAACGTATAACGTATAACGTCTAACGTATAACGTAGAACGTATAACGTGCAACGTATAACGTGTAACGTATAACGTATAACATGTAACGTATAACGTAAAACGTATAACGTATAACGTATAACGTATAACGTATAACATATAACGTATGACGTATAACGTATAACGTATAACGTATAACGTATAACGTATAACGTATAACGTATAACGTATAACGTATAACGTACAACGTATAATGTATAACGTATAACGTATAACGTAAAACGTATAACGTATAACGTATAACGTTTAACGTATAACGTATAACGTATAACATATAACGTATAACGTATAACGATTAACGTAGAACGTATAACCTATAACGTATAACGTATAACGTATATCGTATAACGTATAACGTATAACGTATAACGTATAACGTATAACGTATAACGTATAACGTATAACGTATAACGTATAACGTATAACGTATAACGTATAAATTCTAACGCATAACGTATAACGTATAACGTATAACGTATAACGTATAACGTATAACGTATAACGTATAACGTATAACGTATAACGTATAACGTATGACGTATCACGTAAAAGGTATGACCAATAACGTATAACGTATAACGTATAACGTATAACGTACAACGTATAATGTATAACGTATAACGTATAACGTAAAACGTATAACGTATAACGTATAACGTTTAACGTATAACGTATAACGTATAACATATAACGTATAACGTATAACGATTAACGTAGAACGTATAACCTATAACGTATAACGTATAACGTATATCGTATAACGTATAACGTATAACGTATAACGTATAACGTATAACGTATAACGTATAACGTATAACGTATAACGTATAACGTATAACGTATAACGTATAAATTCTAACGCATAACGTATAACGTATAACGTATAACGTATAACGTATAACGTATAACGTATAACGTATAACGTATAACGTATAACGTATAACGTATGACGTATCACGTATAAGGTATGACCAATAACGTATAACGTATAACGTATATCCTGTAACGCATAACGTATAACGTATAACGTATAAAGTATAACGTATAACGTATAACGTATAACGACTAACGTAGAACGTATAATGTATATCGTATAACGTATAACGTATAACGTATAACGTATAACGTATAACGTATAACGTATAACGTATAACGTATAACGTATAACGTATAACGTATAACGTATAACGTATAACGTATAACGTATAACGTATAACGTATAACGTATAAATTCTAACGCATAACGTATAACGTATAACGTATAACGTATAACGTATAACGTATAACGTATAACGTATAACGTATAACGTATAACGTATGACGTATAACGTATAACGTATAACGTATAACGTATAACGTATAACGTATAACGTATAACGTATAACGTATAACGTATAACGTATAACGTTTAACGTATAACGTATAACGTATAACGCATAACGTATAACGTATAACGTATAACATATAACGTATGACGTATCACGTATAAGGTATGACCTATAACGTATAACGTATAACGTATAACGTGAAACGTATAACGTAGAACGTATAACGTATAACGTATAATGTATAACGTATAACGTCTAACGTATAACGTATAACGTATAACGTATAACGTATAACATATAACGTATGACGTATAACGTATAACGTATAACGTATAACGTATAACGTATAACGTATAACGTATAACGTATAACGTATAACGTATAACGTATAACGTATAACGTATAACGTATAATGTATAACGTATAACGTATAACGTATAACGACTAACGTAGAACGTATAACCTATAACGTATAACGTATAACGTATAACGTATAACGTATAAATTCTAACGCATAACGTATAACGTATAACGTATAACGTATAACGTATAACGTATAACGTATAACGTATAACGTATAACGTATAACGTATAACGTATAACGTATAACGTATAACGTATAACGTATAACGTATAACGTATAACGTATAACGTATAACGTATAACGTATAACGTATAACGTTTAACGTATAACGTATAACGTATAACGCATAACGTATAACGTATAACATATAACGTATGACGTATCACGTATATGGTATGACCTATAACGTATAACGTATAACGTATATCCTGCAACGCATAACGTATATCCTGCAACGCATAACGTATATCCTATAACGCATAACGCGTAGCGTATAACGTATAACGTATAACGTATAACGTATAACGTATAACGTATAACGTATAACGTATAAAGTATAACGTATAACGTATAACGTATAACGTCTAACGTATAACGCATAACGTATAACGTATAACGTATAACATATAACGTATGACGTATCACGTATAAGGTATGACCTATAACGTATAACATATAACGTATATCCTGTAACGCATAACGTATATCCTATAACGCATAACGCGTAGCGTATAACGTATAACGTATAACGTATAACGTATAACGTATAACGTATAACGTATAACGTATAACGTATAACGTATAACGTATAACGTATAACGTATAACGTATAACGTATAACGTATAACGTATAGCGTATAACGTATAACGTATAACGTATAACGTATAACGTATAACGCATAACGTATAACGTATAACGTATAACGTATAACGTATATCGTGAAACGTAGAACGTAGAACGTATAACGTATAACGTATAATGTATAACGTATAACGTCTAACGTATAGCGTATAACGTATAACCTATAACGTATAACATATAACGTATGACGTATCACGTATATGGTATGACCTATAACGTATAACGTATAACGTATATCCTGCAACGCATAACGTATATCCTGCAACGCATAACGTATATCCTATAACGCATAACGCGTAGCGTATAACGTATAACGTATAACGTATAACGTATAACGTATAACGTATAACGTATAACGTATAACGTATAACGTATAACGTATAACGTATAACGTATAACGTATAACGTATAACGTATAACGTATAACGTATAACGTATATCGTAAAACGTATAACGCATAACGTATAAGGTATGACCTATAACGTATAACGTATAACGTATAACGTATAACGTATAACATATAACGTATAACGTATAACGTATAACGTATAACGTATAACGTATAACGTATAACGTATAACGTATAACGTATAACGTATAACGTATAACGTATAATGTTTAACGTATAACGTATAACGTATAACGCATAACGTATAACGTATAACGTATAACATATAACGTATGACGAATCACGTATAAGGTATGACCTATAACGTATAACGTATAACGTATAACGTGAAACGTATAACGTAGAACGTATAACGTATAACATATAACGTATGACGTATAACGTATAACGTATAACGTATAACGTATAACGTCTACCGTATAACGTATAACGTATAACGTATAACGTATAACGTATAACGTATAACGTATAACGTATAACGTATAACGTATAACGTATAACGTATAACGTATAACGTATAACGCATAACGTATAACGTATAACGTATAACGTATAACGTATATCGTGAAACGTAGAACGTAGAACGTATAACGTATAACGTATAATGTATAACGTATAACGTCTAACGTATAGCGTATAACGTATAACCTATAACGTATAACATATAACGTATGACGTATCACGTATATGGTATGACCTATAACGTATAACGTATAACGTATATCCTGCAACGCATAACGTATATCCTATAACGCATAACGCGTAGCGTATAACGTATAACGTATAACGTATAACGTATAACGTATAACGTATAACGTATAACGTATAACGTATAACGTATAACGTATAACGTATAACGTATAACGTATAACGTATAACGTATAACGTATAACGTATAACGTATAACGTATAACGTATAACGTATAACGTATAACGTATAACGTATAACGTATAACGTGTAACGTATAACGTATAACGTACAACGTATAACGTATAACGTATAACGTATAACGTATATCGTAAAACGTATAACGCATAACGTATAACGTATAACGTATAACGTATAACGTATAACGTATAACGTATAACGTATAACGTATAACGTATAACGTATAACGTATAACGTATAACGTATAACGTATAACGTATAACGTATAACGCATAACGTATAACGTATAACGTATAACGTATAACGTATAACGTATAACGTATAACGTATAACGTATAACGTATAACGTATAACGTATAACGTATAACGTATAACGTATAACGTATAACGTATGACGTATAACGAATAACGTAGAACGTATAACGCATAACGTATAACGTACAACGTATAACGTATAACGTATAACGTATAACGTAAAACGTATAACGTAGAACGTATAACGTATAACGTATAACGTATAACGTATAACGTATAACGTCTAACGCATAACGTAGAACGTATAACGTACAACGTAAAACGTGTAACGTATAACGTATAACATGTAACGTATAACGTAAAACGTACAACGTATAACGTATAACGTGTAACGTATAACGTACAACGTATAACGTATAACGTATAACGTATAACGTATAACGTATAACGTATAACGTATAACGAATAACGTAGAACGTAGAACGCATAACGTATAACGTATAACCTATGACGTATGACGTATAACGTATAACGTATAACGTATGACGTATAACGTATAACGTATAACGTATAACGTAAAACGTATAACGTATAACGTATAACATATAACGTATGACGTATCACGTATAAGGAATGACCTATAACGTATAACGTATAACGTATATCCTATAACGCATAACGTATATCCTATAACGCATAACGCATAGCGTATAACGTATAACGTATAACGTATGACGTATAACGTATAACGTATAACGTATAACGTCTAACGTATAAAGTATAACGTAAAACGTATAACGTGTAACGTATAACGTATAACGTATAACGTATACCGTATAACGTATAACATATAACGTATAACTTATAACGTATAACGTATAACGTATAACGTATATCGTAAAACGTATAACGCATAACGTATAACGTATAACGTATAACGTATAACGTATAACCTATGACGTATAACGTATAACGTATAACGTCTAAGGTATAACGTAGAACGTATAACGTACAACGTATAACGTGTAACGTATAACGTATAACATGTAACGTATAACGTAAAACGTATAACGTATAACGTATAACGTGTAACGTATAACGTATAACGTATAACGGATAACGTATAACGTATAACGTATAACGTATAACGTATAACGTATAACATATAACGTATAACGTATAACATATAACGTATGACGTATCACGTATAAGGTATGACCTATAACGTATAACGTATAACGTATATCCTATAACGCATAACGTATATCCTATAACGCATAACGCATAGCGTATAACGTATAACGTATAACGTATAACGTATAACGTATAACGTATAACGTATAACGTATAACGTATAACGTATAACGTATAACGCATAACGTATAACGTATAACGTATAACGTATAACGTATATCGTGAAACGTAGAACGTAGAACGTATAACGTATAACGTATAATGTATAACGTATAACGTCTAACGTATAGCGTATAACGTATAACCTATAACGTATAACATATAACGTATGACGTATCACGTATATGGTATGACCTATAACGTATAACGTATAACGTATATCCTGCAACGCATAACGTATATCCTATAACGCATAACGCGTAGCGTATAACGTATAACGTATAACGTATAACGTATAACGTATAACGTATAACGTATAACGTATAACGTATAACGTATAACGTATAACGTATAACGTATAACGTATAACGTATAACGTATAACGTATAACGTATAACGTATAACGTATAACGTATAACGTATAACGTATAACGTATAACGTGTAACGTATAACGTATAACGTACAACGTATAACGTATAACGTATAACGTATAACGTATATCGTAAAACGTATAACGCATAACGTATAACGTATAACGTATAACGTATAACGTATAACGTATAACGTATAACGTATAACGTATAACGTATAACGTATAACGTATAACGTATAACGTATAACGTATAACGTATAACGTATAACGCATAACGTATAACGTATAACGTATAACGTATAACGTATAACGTATAACGTATAACGTATAACGTATAACGTATAACGTATAACGTATAACGTATAACGTATAACGTATAACGTATAACGTATGACGTATAACGAATAACGTAGAACGTATAACGCATAACGTATAACGTACAACGTATAACGTATAACGTATAACGTATAACGTAAAACGTATAACGTAGAACGTATAACGTATAACGTATAACGTATAACGTATAACGTATAACGTCTAACGCATAACGTAGAACGTATAACGTACAACGTAAAACGTGTAACGTATAACGTATAACATGTAACGTATAACGTAAAACGTACAACGTATAACGTATAACGTGTAACGTATAACGTACAACGTATAACGTATAACGTATAACGTATAACGTATAACGTATAACGTATAACGTATAACGTATAACGAATAACGTAGAACGTAGAACGCATAACGTATAACGTATAACCTATGACGTATGACGTATAACGTATAACGTATAACGTATGACGTATAACGTATAACGTATAACGTATAACGTAAAACGTATAACGTATAACGTATAACATATAACGTATGACGTATCACGTATAAGGAATGACCTATAACGTATAACGTATAACGTATATCCTATAACGCATAACGTATATCCTATAACGCATAACGCATAGCGTATAACGTATAACGTATAACGTATGACGTATAACGTATAACGTATAACGTATAACGTCTAACGTATAAAGTATAACGTAAAACGTATAACGTGTAACGTATAACGTATAACGTATAACGTATACCGTATAACGTATAACATATAACGTATAACTTATAACGTATAACGTATAACGTATAACGTATATCGTAAAACGTATAACGCATAACGTATAACGTATAACGTATAACGTATAACGTATAACCTATGACGTATAACGTATAACGTATAACGTCTAAGGTATAACGTAGAACGTATAACGTACAACGTATAACGTGTAACGTATAACGTATAACATGTAACGTATAACGTAAAACGTATAACGTATAACGTATAACGTGTAACGTATAACGTATAACGTATAACGGATAACGTATAACGTATAACGTATAACGTATAACGTATAACGTATAACATATAACGTATAACGTATAACATATAACGTATGACGTATCACGTATAAGGTATGACCTATAACGTATAACGTATAACGTATATCCTATAACGCATAACGTATATCCTATAACGCATAACGCATAGCGTATAACGTATAACGTATAACGTATAACGTATAACGTATAACGTATAACGTATAACGTATAACGTATAACGTATAACGTATAACGTATAACGTATAACGTATAACGTATAACGTATAACGTATAACGTATAACGTATAACGTATAACGTATAACGTATAACGTATAACGTATAACGTATTACGTATAACGTATAACGTATAACGTATAACGTATAACGTATAACGTATAACGTATAACGTATAACGTATAACGTATAACGTATAACGTATAACGTATAACGTATAACGTATAACGTATAACGTATAACGTATAACGTATAACGTATAACGTATAACGTATAACGTATAACGTATAACGTATAACGTATAACGTATAACGTATAACGTCTAACGTATAACGCATAACGTATAACGTATAACGTATAACATATAACGTATGACGTATCACGTATAAGGTATGACCTATAACGTATAACATATAACGTATATCCTGTAACGCATAACCTATATCCTATAACGCATAACGCATAGCGTATAACGTATAACGTATAACGTATAACGTATAACGTATAACGTATAACGTATAACGTATAACGTATAACGTATAACGTATAACGTATAACGTATAACGTATAACGTATAACGTATAACGTATAACGTATAAAGTATAACGTATAACGTATAACGTATAACGTCTAACGTATAACGCATAACGTATAACGTATAACGTATAACATATAACGTATGACGTATCACGTATAAGGTATGACCTATAACGTATAACATATAACGTATATCCTGTAACGCATAACGTATATCCTATAACGCATAACGCGTAGCGTATAACGTATAACGTATAACGTATAACGTATAACGTATAACGTATAACGTATAACGTATAACGTATAACGTATAACGTATAACGTATAACATATAACGTATAACGTATAACGTATAACGTATAACGTATAACGTATAACGTATAACGTATAACGTATAACGTATAACGTATAACGTATAATGTTTAACGTATAACGTATAACGTATAACGCAAAACGTATAACGTATAACGTATAACATATAACGTATGACGAATCACGTATAAGGTATGACCTATAACGTATAAAGTATAACGTATAACGTGAAACGTATAACGTAGAACGTATAACGTATAACATATAACGTATGACGTATAACGTATAACGTATAACGTATAACGTATAACGTCTACCGTATAACGTATAACGTATAACGTATAACGTATAACATATAACGTATAACGTGTCACGTATAAGGTATGACCTATAACGTATGACGTATATCCTGTAACGTATAACGTATAACGTATAACGTATAACGTATAACGTATAACGTATAACGTATAACGTATAACGTATAACGTATAACGTATAACGTATAACGTATAACGTATAACGTATAACGTATAACGTATAACGTATAACGTATAACGTATAACGTATAACGTATAACGTATAACGTATAACGTATAACGTATAACGTATAACGTATAACGTATAACGTATAACGTATAACGTATAGCGTATAACGTATAACGTATAACGTATAACGTATAACGTATAACGCATAACGTACAACGTATAACGTATAACGTATAACGTATATCGTGAAACGTAGAACGTAGAACGTATAACGTATAACGTATAATGTATAACGTATAACGTCTAACGTATAGCGTATAACGTATAACGTATAACGTGTAACATATAACGTATGACGTATCACGTATAAGGTATGACCAATAACGTATAACGTATAACGTATAACGTATAACGTCTAACGTATAACGCATAATGTATAACGTATAACGTATAACATATAACTTATGACGTATCACGTATAAGGTATGACCTATAACGTATAACGTATAACGTATATCCTGCAACGCATAACGTATATCCTATAACGTATAACGTATAACGTATAACGTATAACGTATATCGCATAACGTATAACGTATAACGTATAACGTATAACGTATAACGTATAACGTATAACGTATAACGTATAACGAATAACGTATAACGTATAACGTATAACGTATAACGTATAACGTATAACGTATAACGCATAACGTATAACGTATAACGTATAACATATAACGTATGACGAATCACGTATAAGGTATGACCTATAACGTATAACGTATAACGTATAACGTATAACGTGAAACGTATAACGTAGAACGTATAACGTATAACATATAACGTATGACGTATAACGTATAACGTATAACGTATAACGTATAACGTCTACCGTATAACGTATAACGTATAACGTATAACGTATAACGTATAACGTATAACGTATAACGTATAACGTATAACGTATAACGTATAACGTATAACGTATAACGTATAACGTATAACGTATAACGTATAACGTATAACGTATAACGTATAACGTATAACGTATAACGTATAACGTATAACGTATAACGTATAACGTATAACGTATAACGTATAACGTATAACGTATAACGTATAACGTATAACGTATAACGTATAACGTATAACGTATAACGTATAACGTATAACGTGTAACGTATAACGTGTAACGTATAACGTGTAACGTATCACGTGTAACGTATAACGTATAACGTATAACGTATAACGTATAACGTATAACGTATAACGTATAACGTATAACGTATAACGTATAACGTATAACGTATAACGTATAACGTATAACGTATAACGTATAACGTATAACGTATAACGTATAACGTATAACGTATAACGTATAACGTATAACGTATAACGTATAACGTATAACGTATAACGTATAACGTATAACGTATAACGTATAACGTATAACGTATAACGTATAACGTGTAACGTATAACGTATAACGTATAACGTATAACGTATAACGTCTAACGTATAACGCATAACGTATAACGTATAACGTATAACATATAACGTATGACGTATCACGTATAAGGTATGACCAATAACGTATATCGTATAACGTATAACGTATAACGTCTAACGTATAACGCATAATGTATAACGTATAACGTATAACATATAACTTATGACGTATCACGTATAAGGTATAACCTATAACGTATAACGTATAACGTATATCCTGCAACGCATAACGTATATCCTATAACGTATAACGTATAACGTATAACGTATAACGTATAACGCATAACGTATAACGTATAACGTATAACGTATAACGTATAACGTATAACGTATAACGTATAACGTATAACGTATAACGCATAACGTATAACGTATAACGTATAACGTATAACGTATAACGTATAACGTATAACGTATAACGTATAACGTATAACGTATAACGTATAACGTATAACGTATAATGTTGAACGTATAACGTATAACGTATAACGCATAACGTATAACGTATAACATATAACATATAACGTATGACGAATCACGTATAAGGTATGACCTATAACGTATAACGTATAACGTATAACGTGAAACGTATAACGTAGAACGTATAACGTATAACATATAACGTATGACGTATAACGTATAACGTATAACGTATAACGTATAACGTCTACCGTATAACGTATAACGTATAACGTATAACGTATAACATATAACGTATAACGTGTCACGTATAAGGTATGACCTATAACGTATAACGTATATCCTGTAACGTATAACGTATAACGTATAACGTATAACGTATAACGTATAACGTATAACGTATAACGTATAACGTATAACGTATAACGTATAACGTATAACGTATGACGTATAACGTATAACGTATAACGTATAACGTATAACGTATAACGTATAACGTATAACGTATAACGTATAACGTATAGCGTCTAACGTATAACGCATAACTTATAACGTATAACGTATAACATATAACGTATGACGTATCACGTATAAGGTATGACCTATAACGTATAACATATAACGTATATCCTGTAACGCATAACCTATATCCTATAACGCATAACGCATAGCGTATAACGTATAACGTATAACGTATAACGTATAACGTATAACGTATAACGTATAACGTATAGCGTATAACGTATAACGTATAACGTATAACGTATAACGTATAACGCATAACGTACAACGTATAACGTATAACGTATAACGTATATCGTGAAACGTAGAACGTAGAACGTATAACGTATAACGTATAATGTATAACGTATAACGTCTAACGTATAGCGTATAACGTATAACGTATAACGTGTAACATATAACGTATGACGTATCACGTATAAGGTATGACCTATAACGTATAACGTATAACGTATATCCTGCAACGCATAACGTATATCCTATAACGTATAACGTATAACGTATAACGTATAACGTATAACGTATAACGTATAACGTATAACGTATAACGTATAGCGTATAACGTATAACGTATAACGTATAACGTATAACGTATAACGTATAACGTATAATGTATAACGTATAACGTATAACGTATAACGTATAACGTATAACGTATAACGTATAACGTATAACGTATAACGTATAACGTATAACGTATAACGTATAACGTATAACGTATAACGTATAACGTGTAACGTATAACGTATAACGTATAACGTATAACGTATAACGTCTAACGTATAACGCATAACGTATAACGTATAACGTATAACATATAACGTATGACGTATCACGTATAAGGTATGACCAATAACGTATAACGTATAACGTATAACGTATAACGTCTAACGTATAACGCATAATGTATAACGTATAACGTATAACATATAACTTATGACGTATCACGTATAAGGTATGACCTATAACGTATAACGTATAACGTATATCCTGCAACGCATAACGTATATCCTATAACGTATAACGTATAACGTATAACGTATAACGTATATCGCATAACGTATAACGTATAACGTATAACGTATAACGTATAACGTATAACGTATAACGTATAACGTATAACGAATAACGTATAACGTATAACGTATAATGTTTAACGTATAACGTATAACGTATAACGCATAACGTATAACGTATAACGTATAACATATAACGTATGACGAATCACGTATAAGGTATGACCTATAACGTATAACGTATAACGTATAACGTATAACGTGAAACGTATAACGTAGAACGTATAACGTATAACATATAACGTATGACGTATAACGTATAACGTATAACGTATAACGTATAACGTCTACCGTATAACGTATAACGTATAACGTATAACGTATAACGTATAACGTATAACGTATAACGTATAACGTATAACGTATAACGTATAACGTATAACGTATAACGTATAACGTATAACGTATAACGTATAACGTATAACGTATAACGTATAACGTATAACGTATAACGTATAACGTATAACGTATAACGTATAACGTATAACGTATAACGTATAACGTATAACGTATAACGTATAACGTATAACGTATAACGTGTAACGTATAACGTGTAACGTATAACGTGTAACGTATCACGTGTAACGTATAACGTATAACGTATAACGTATAACGTATAACGTATAACGTATAACGTATAACGTATAACGTATAACGTATAACGTATAACGTATAACGTATAACGTATAACGTATAACGTATAACGTATAACGTATAACGTATAACGTATAACGTATAACGTATAACGTATAACGTATAACGTATAACGTATAACGTATAACGTATAACGTATAACGTATAACGTATAACGTATAACGTGTAACGTATAACGTATAACGTATAACGTATAACGTATAACGTCTAACGTATAACGCATAACGTATAACGTATAACGTATAACATATAACGTATGACGTATCACGTATAAGGTATGACCAATAACGTATATCGTATAACGTATAACGTATAACGTCTAACGTATAACGCATAATGTATAACGTATAACGTATAACATACAACTTATGACGTATCACGTATAAGGTATAACCTATAACGTATAACGTATAACGTATATCCTGCAACGCATAACGTATATCCTATAACGTATAACGTATAACGTATAACGTATAACGTATAACGCATAACGTATAACGTATAACGTATAACGTATAACGTATAACGTATAACGTATAACGTATAACGTATAACGTATAACGCATAACGTATAACGTATAACGTATAACGTATAACGTATAACGTATAACGTATAACGTATAACGTATAACGTATAACGTATAACGTATAACGTATAACGTATAATGTTGAACGTATAACGTATAACGTATAACGCATAACGTATAACGTATAACATATAACATATAACGTATGACGAATCACGTATAAGGTATGACCTATAACGTATAACGTATAACGTATAACGTGAAACGTATAACGTAGAACGTATAACGTATAACATATAACGTATGACGTATAACGTATAACGTATAACGTATAACGTATAACGTCTACCGTATAACGTATAACGTATAACGTATAACGTATAACATATAACGTATAACGTGTCACGTATAAGGTATGACCTATAACGTATAACGTATATCCTGTAACGTATAACGTATAACGTATAACGTATAACGTATAACGTATAACGTATAACGTATAACGTATAACGTATAACGTATAACGTATAGCGTCTAACGTATAACGCATAACTTATAACGTATAACGTATAACATATAACGTATGACGTATCACGTATAAGGTATGACCTATAACGTATAACATATAACGTATATCCTGTAACGCATAACCTATATCCTATAACGCATAACGCATAGCGTATAACGTATAACGTATAACGTATAACGTATAACGTATAACGTATAACGTATAACGTATAACGTATAACGTATAACGTATAACGTATAACGTATAACGTATAACGTATAACGCATAACGTATAACGTATAAAATATAACGTATAACGTATAACGTATAACGTCTAACGTATAACGCATAACGTACAACGTATAACGTATAACATATAACGTATGACGTATCACGTATAAGGTATGTCCTATAACGTATAACGTATAACGTATATCCTGTAACGCATAACGTATATCCTATAACGCATAACGCGTAGCGTATAACGTATAACGTATAACGAATAACGTATAACGTATAACGTATAACGTATAACGTATAACGTATAACGTATAACGTATAACGTACAACGTATAACGTATAACGTATAACGTATAACGTATAACGTATAACGTATAACGTATAACGTATAACGTATAACGTATAACGTATAACGTATAACGTATAACGTATAACGTATAATGTTTAACGTATAACGTATAACGTATAACGCATAACGTATAACGTATAACGTATAACATATAACGTATGACGTATCACGTATAAGGTATGACCTATAACGTATAACGTATAACGTATAACGTGAAACGTATAACGTAGAACGTATAACGTATAACATATAACGTATGACGTATAACGTATAACGTATAACGTATAACGTATAACGTCTACCGTATAACGTATAACGTATAACGTATAACGTATAACGTATAACATATAACGTATGACGTGTCACGTATAAGGTATGACCTATAACGTATAACGTATAACGTATATCCTGTAACGTATAACGTATAACGTATAACGTATAACGTATAACGTATAACGTATAACGTATAACGTATAACGTATAACGTATAACGTATAACGTATAACGTATAACGTATAACGTATAACGTATAACGTATAACGTATAACGTATAACGTATAACGTATAACGTATAACGTCTAACGTATAACGCATAACGTATAACGTATAACGTATAACGTATAACGTATAACGTGAAACGTATAACGTAGAACGTATAACGTATGACGTATCACGTATAAGGTATGACCTATAACGTATAACGTATAACGTATATCCTGCAACGCATAACGTATATCCTATAACGTATAACGTATAACGTATAACGTATAACGTATAACGTATAACGTATAACGTATAACGTATAACGTATAACGTATAACGTATAACGTATAACGTATAACGTATAACGTATAACGTATAACGTATAACGTATAACGTATAACGTATAACGTATAACGTATAACGTATAACGTATAACGTATAACGTATAACGTATAACGTATAACGTATAACGTATAACGTGTCACGTATAACGTATAACGTATAACGTATAACGTATAACGTCGAACGTATAACGCATAACGTATAACGTATAACGTATAACATATAACGTATGACGTATCACGTATAAGGTATGACCAATAACGTATAACGTATAACGTATATCCTGTAACGCATAACGTATAACGTATAACGTATAAAGTATAACGTATAACGTATAACGTATAACGACTAACGTAGAACGTATAACGTATAACGTATAACGTATAACGTATAACGTATAACGTATAACGTATAACGTATAACGTATAACGTATAACGTATAACGTATAACGTATAACGTATAACGTATAAATTCTAACGTATAACGTATAACGTATAACGTATAACGTATAACGTATAACGTATAACGTATAACGTATAACGTATAACGTATAACGTATAACGTATAACGTATAACGTATAACGTATAACGTATAACGTATAACGTATAACGTATAACGTATAACGTATAACGTATAACGTATAACGTATAACGTATAACGTATAACGTATAACGACTAACGCAGAACGTATAACGCATAACGTATAACGTACAACGTATAACGTACAACGTATAACGTACAACGTATAACGTACAACGTATAACGTATAACGTATAACGTATAACGTATAACGTATAACGTATAACGTATAGCGTATAACGTATAACGTATAACGTATAACGTATAACGTATAACGTATAACGTATAACGTATAACGTATAACGTATAACGTATAACGTTTAACGTATAACGTATAACGTATAACGCATAACGTGTAACGTATAACGTATAACATATAACGTATGACGTATCACGTATAAGGTATGACCTATAACGTATAACGTATAACGTATAACGTGAAACGTATAACGTAGAACGTATAACGTAAAACGTATAATGTATAACGTATAACGTCTAACGTATAACGTATAACGTATAACGTATAACGTATAACATATAACGTATGACGTATAACGTATAACGTATAACGTATAACGTATAACGTATAACGTATAACGTATAACGTATAACGTATAACGTATAACGTATAACGTATAACGTATAACGTATAATGTATAACGTATAACGTATAACGTATAACGACTAACGTAGAACGTATAACCTATAACGTATAACGTATAACGTATAACGTATAACGTATAAATTCTAACGCATAACGTATAACGTATAACGTATAACGTATAACGTATAACGTATAACGTATAACGTATAACGTATAACGTATAACGTATAACGTATAACGTATAACGTATAACGTATAAATTCTAACGCATAACGTATAACGTATAACGTATAACGTATAACGTATAACGTATAACGTATAACGTATAACGTATAACGTATAACGTATAACGTATAACGTATAACGTATAACGTATAACGTATAACGTATAACGTATAACGTATAACGTATAACGTATAACGTATAACGTATAACGTATAACGACTAACGAAGAACGTATAACGCATAACGTATAACGTACAACGTATAACGTACAACGTATAACGTATAACGTATAACGTAAAACGTATAACGTAGAACGTATCACGTAAAACGTATAACGTAGAACGTATAACGTATAACGTATAACGTATAACGTATAACGTATAACGTCTAACGTATAACGTATAACGTATAACGTATAACGTATAACGTATAACGTATAACGTATAACGTATAACGTATAACGTATAACGTATAACGTATAACGTATAACGTATAACGTATAACTTGTAACGTATAACGTATAACGTATAACGTATAACGTATATCGTAAAACGTATAACGCATAACGTATAACGTATAACGTATAACGTATAACGTATAACGTATAACGTATAACGTATAACGTATAACGTATAACGTATAACGTATAACATATAACGTATGACGTATCACGTATAAGGTATGACCAATAACGTATAACGTATAACGTATATCCTGTAACGCATAACGTATAACGTATAACGTATAAAGTATAACGTATAACGTATAACGTATAACGACTAACGTAGAACGTATAACGTATAACGTATAACGTATAACGTATAACGTATAACGTATAACGTATAACGTATAACGTATAACGTATAACGTATAACGTATAAATTCTAACGCATAACGTATAACGTATAACGTATAACGTATAACGTATAACGTATAACGTATAACGTATAACGTATAACGTATAACGTATAACGTATAACGTATAACGTATAACGTATAACGTATAACGTATAACGTATAACGTATAACGTATAACGTATAACGTATAACGTATAACGTATAACGTATAACGTATAACGTATAACGTATAACGACTAACGAAGAACGTATAACGCATAACGTATAACGTACAACGTATAACGTACAACGTATAACGTATAACGTATAACGTATAACGACTAACGTAGAACGTATAACGTATAACGTATAACGTATAACGTATAACGTATAACGTATAACGTATAACGTATAACGTATAACGTATAACGTATAACGTATAACGTATAACGTATAACGTATAACGTATAACGTATAACGTATAAATTCTAACGCATAACGTATAACGTATAACGTACAACGTATAACGTATAACGTATAACGTATAACGTATAACGTATAACGTATAACGTATAACGTATAACGTATAACGTATAACGTATAACGTATAACGTATAACGTATAACGTATAACGTATAACGTATAACGTATAACGTATAACGTATAACGTATAACGTAAAACGTATAACGTATAACGTATAACGTATAACGTATAACGACTAACGTAGAACGTATAACGCATAACGTATAACGTACAACGTATAACGTATAACGTATAACGTATAACGTATAAATTCTAACGCATAACGTATAACGTATAACGTATAACGTATAACGTATAACGTATAACGTATAACGTATAACGAATAACGTAGAACGTATAACGCATAACGTATAACGTATAACCTATGACGTATGACGTATAACGTAGAACGTATAACGTATAACGTGTAACGTATAACGTATAACGTATAACGTATAACGTCTAACGTATAACGTAGAACGTATAACGTACAACGTAAAACGTGTAACGTATAACGTATAACATGTAGCGTATAACGTAAAATGTACAACGTATAACGTGTAACGTATAACGTATAACGTATAACGTATAACGTATAACGTATAACATATAACGTATAACTTATAACGTATAACGTATAACGTATAACGTATATCGTAAAACGTATAACGCATAACGTATAACGTATAGCGTATAACGTATAACGTATAACCTATGACGTATAACGTATAACGTATAACGTCTAAGGTATAACGTACAACGTATAGCGTACAACGTATAACGTGTAACGTATAACGTATAACATGTAACGTATAACGTAAAACGTATAACGTATAACGTATAACGTGTAACGTATAACGTATAACGTATAACGGATAACGTATAACGTATAACGTATAACGTATAACGTATAACGTATAACGTATGACGTATCACGTATAAGGTATGACCTATAACGTATAACGTATAACGTATATCCTATAACGCATAACGTATATCCTATAACGCATAACGCATAGCGTATAACGTATAACGTATAACGTATAACGTATAACGTATAACGTATAACGTATAACGTATAACGTATAACGTATAACGTATAACGTATAACGCATAACGCATAGCGTATAACGTATAACGTATAACGTATAACGTATAACGTATAACGTATAACGTATAACGTATAACGTATAACGTATAACGTATAACGTATAACGTATAACGTATAACGTATAACGTATAACGTATAACGTATAACATGTAACGTATAACGTATAACGTATAACGTATAACGTCTAACGTCTAACTTATAACGCATAACGTATAACGTATAACGTATAACATATAACGTATGACGTATCACGTATAAGGTATGACCTATAACGTATAACATATAACGTATATCCTGTAACGCATAACCTATATCCTATAACTTATAACGCATAGCGAATAACGTATAACGTATAACGTATAAGGTATAACGTATAACGTATAACGTATAACGTATAACGTATAACGTATAACGTATAACGTATAACGTATAAGGTATAACGTATAACGTATAACGTATAACGCATAACGTATAACGTATAACGTATAACGTATAACGTATAACGCATAACGTATAACGTATAACGTATAACGTATAACGTATAACGTATAACGTATAACGTATAACGTATAACGTATAACGTATAACGTATAACGTATAACGTATAACGTATAACGTATAACGTATAACGTATAACGTATAACGTATAACGTATAACGTATAACGTATAACGTATAACGTATAACGTATAACGTATAACGTATAACGTATAACGTATAACGTATAACGTATAACGTATAACGTATAACGTATAACGTATAACGTATAACGTATAACGTATAACGTATAACGTATAACGTATAACGTATAACGTATAACGTATAACGTATAACGTATAACGTATAACGTATAACGTATAACGACTAACGTAGAACGTATAACGCATAACGTATAACGTACAACGTATAACGTATAACGTATAACGTATAACGTATAACGTATAACGTATAACGTATAACGTATAACGTATAACGTATAACGTATAACGTATAACGTATAACGTATAACGTATAACGTATAACGTATAACGTATAACGTATAACGTAAAACGTATAACGTATAACGTATAACGTATAACGTATAACGACTAACGTAGAACGTATAACGCATAACGTATAACGTACAACGTATAACGTATAACGTATAACGTATAACGTATAACGTATAACGTATAAATTCTAACGCATAACGTATAACGTATAACGTATAACGTATAACGTATAACGTATAACGTATAACGTATAACGTATAACGTATAACGTATAACGTATAACGTATAACGTATAACGTATAACGTATAACGTATAACGTATAACGTATAACGTATAACGTATAACGTATAACGTATAACGTATAACGCATAACGTATAACGTATAACGACTAACGAAGAACGTATAACGCATAACGTATAACGTACAACGTATAACGTACAACGTATAACGTATAACGTATAACGTAAAACGTATAACGTAGAACGTATAACGTAAAACGTATAACGTAGAACGTATAACGTATAACGTATAACGTATAACGTATAACGTATAACGTCTAACGTATAACGTATAACGTATAACGTATAACGTATAACGTATAACGTATAACGTATAACGTATAACGTATAACGTATAACGTATAACGTATAACGTATAACGTATAACGTATAACGTATAACTTGTAACGTATAACGTATAACGTATAACGTATAACGTATGTCGTAAAACGTATAACGCATAACGTATAACGTATAACGTATAACGTATAACGTATAACGTAGAACGTATAACGTATAACGTATAACGTATAACGTATAACGTATAACGTCTAACGTATAACGTAGAACGTATAACGTACAACGTAAAACGTGTAACGTATAACGTATAACATGTAACGTATAACGTAAAACGTACAACGTATATCGTATAACGTGTAACGTATAACGTACAACGTATAACGTATAACGGATAACGTATAACGTATAACGTATAACGTATAACGTATAACGTATAACGTATAACGTATAACGTATAACGTATAACGTCTAACGTATAACGTAGAACGTATAACGTGCAACGTATAACGTGTAACGTATAACGTATAACATGTAACGTATAACGTAAAACGTATAACGTATAACGTATAACGTATAACGTATAACATATAACGTATGACGTATAACGTATAACGTATAACGTATAACGTATAACGTATAACGTATAACGTATAACGTACAACGTATAATGTATAACGTATAACGTATAACGTAAAACGTATAACGTATAACGTATAACGTTTAACGTATAACGTATAACGTATAACATATAACGTATAACGTATAACGACTAACGTAGAACGTATAACCTATAACGTATAACGTATAACGTATAACGTATAACGTAGAACGTATAACGCATAACGTATAACGTACAACGTATAACGTATAACGTATAACGTATAACGTAAAACGTATAACGTAGAACGTATAACGTATAACGTATAACGTATAACGTATAACGTATAACGTATAACGTCTAACGTATAATGTAGAACGTATAACGTACAACGTATAACGTGTAACGTATAACGTATAACATGTAACGTATAACGTAAAACGTATAACGTATAACGTATAACGTGTAACGTATAACGTATAACGTATAACGGATAACGTATAACGTATAACGTATAACGTATAACGTATAACGTATAACGTATAACGAATAACGTAGAACGTATAACGCATAACGTATAACGTATAACCTATGACGTATAACGTATAACGTATAACATATAACGTATGACGTATCACGTATAAGGTATGATCTATAACGTATAACGTATAACGTATATCCTGCAACGCATAACGTATATCCTATAACGTATAACGTTTAACGTATAACGTATAACGTATAACGTATAACGTATAACGTATAACGTATAACGTATAACGTATAACGTATAACGTATAACGTATAACGTATAACGTATAACGTCTAACGTATAACGTAGAACGTATAACGTGCAACGTATAACGTGTAACGTATAACGTATAACATGTAACGTATAACGTAAAACGTATAACGTATAACGTATAACGTATAACGTATAACGTATAACATATAACGTATGACGTATAACGTATAACGTATAACGTATAACGTATAACGTATAACGTACAACGTATAATGTATAACGTATAACGTATAACGTAAAACGTATAACGTATAACGTATAACGTATAACGTATAACGCATAACGTATAACGTATAACGTCTAACGCATAACGTAGAACGTATAACGTATAACGTATAACGTATAACGTATAACGTATAACGTATAACGTATAACGTATAACGTATAACGTATAACGTAGAACGTATAACGAATAACGTAGAACGTATAACGCATAACGTATAACGTACAACGTATAACGTATAACGTATAACGTATAACGTAAAACGTATAACGTAGAACGTATAACGTATAACGTATAACGTATAACGTATAACGTATAACGTCTAACGTATAATGTAGAACGTATAACGTACAACGTATAACGTGTAACGTATAACGTATAACATGTAACGTATAACGTAAAACGTATAACGTATAACGTATAACGTATAACGTATAACGTATAACATATAACGTATAACGTATAACGTATAACGTATAACGTATAACGTATAACGTATAACGTATAACGTATAACGTATAACGTATAACGTATAACGTCTAACGTATAATGTAGAACGTATAACGTACAACGTATAACGTGTAACGTATAACGTATAACATGTAACGTATAACGTAAAACGTATAACGTATAACGTATAACGTGTAACGTATAACGTATAACGTATAACGGATAACGTATAACGTATAACGTATAACGTATAACGTATAACGTATAACGTATAACGTATAACGTATAACGAATAACGTAGAACGTATAACGCATAACGTATAACGTATAACCTATGACGTATAACGTATAACGTATAACGTATAACGTATAACGTATAACGTATAACGTATAACGTATAACATATAACGTATGACGTATCACGTATAAGGTATGATCTATAACGTATAACGTATAACGTATATCCTGCAACGCATAACGTATATCCTATAACGTATAACGTTTAACGTATAACGTATAACGTATAACGTATAACGTATAACGTATAACGTATAACGTATAACGTATAACGTATAACGTATAACGTATAACGTATAACGTATAACGTATAACGTCTAACGTATAACGTAGAACGTATAACGTGCAACGTATAACGTGTAACGTATAACGTATAACATGTAACGTATAACGTAAAACGTATAACGTATAACGTATAACGTATAACGTATAACATATAACGTATGACGTATAACGTATAACGTATAACGTATAACGTATAACGTATAACGTATAACGTATAACGTATAACGTATAACGTACAACGTATAATGTATAACGTATAACGTATAACGTAAAACGTATAACGTATAACGTATAACGTTTAACGTATAACGTATAACGTATAACATATAACGTATAACGTATAACGACTAACGTAGAACGTATAACCTATAACGTATAACGTATAACGTATAACGTATAACGTATAACGTATAACGTATAACGTATAACGTATAACGTATAACGTATAACGTATAACGTATAACGTATAACGTATAACGTATAACGTATAACGTATAAATTCTAACGCATAACGTATAACGTATAACGTATAACGTATAACGTATAACGTATAACGTATAACGTATAACGTATGACGTATCACGTATAAGGTATGACCAATAACGTATAACGTATAACGTATATCCTGTAACGCATAACGTATAACGTATAACGTATAAAGTATAACGTATAACGTATAACGTATAACGACTAACGTAGAACGTATAATGTATAACGTATAACGTATAACGTATAACGTATAACGTATAACGTATAACGTATAACGTATAACGTATAACGTATAACGTATAACGTATAACGTATAACGTATAACGTATAACGTATAACGTATAACGTATAACGTATAACGTATAAATTCTAACGCATAACGTATAACGTATAACGTATAACGTATAACGTATAACGTATAACGTATAACGTATAACGTATAACGTATAACGTATAACGTATAACGTATAACGTATAACGTATAACGTATAACGTATAACGTATAACGTATAACGTATAACGTATAACGTATAACGTATAACGTATAACGTTTAACGTATAACGTATAACGTATAACGTAGAACGTATAACGTATAACGTATAATGTATAACGTATAACGTCTAACGTATAACGTATAACGTATAACGTATAACGTATAACATATAACGTATGACGTATAACGTATAACGTATAACGTATAACGTATAACGTATAACGTATAACGTATAACGTATAACGTATAACGTATAACGTATAACGTATAACGTATAACGTATAATGTATAACGTATAACGTATAACGTATAACGACTAACGTAGAACGTATAACCTATAACCTATAACGTATAACGTATAACGTATAACGTATAAATTCTAACGCATAACGTATAACGTATAACGTATAACGTATAACGTATAACGTATAACGTATAACGTATAACGTATAACGTATAACGTATAACGTATAA